>NW_021683271.1:0-1325 GCF_001412515.2 Diachasma alloeum | reverse complement strand
TGAATATTTTTCACCACGATGAGGAAAAATCATTCGACACTTATTGATCAATTTGCAATCGACCCTATGATTAGTGTAAGCCTCTTTTTTAAAAAGTGATACAAACACCTGTCATATATGACTGTTTTACGTTTAACTTTTGAAATTTGTGTACCAACTAATCGAGACAAATTCGAGATCCATGTGTAGTGATGAATTCTTTCCTGTTCACCATCGAGGATGTCTTCTTCTTCAATCATGAGAAGGTGAATTATTCATTCTTCCTCTTGCAGTGTGGCTGGAAAATTGTTGCTCAAATAAAGGGGCACAATCCATTTTTTCTCTGATTCTTCGTCACTATCGATTCCATATACATTAATCGACAATTCATTAATTTTCTCGAACTTGGGAATATCCTTTAATGCCATGGGGTAATTGAAGTTACCAAAGCTATTCATAACAGTGCTGAAAGAGGGATATGAGTTTGTTCGTTGCTTATCTCGAACGTTACAGCGAGCGGCCATAATGGACCATAAAAAGCAGTAGGCATCGTCTTTATTTTGAACGTTCACGACAGCATGTTTCTTTTTAATCCATTCAGGTAGTTCAACGAAGCTGGATCCTCCGCGCAATGGATTATATTTATTTATGTTCACTTCTGAATTGATGACGTTAACTAATCTCCAGCCTGAGTCTCTTTCCTGGAACTCATCCGCTTTCACAAGAAGTTTTCCTCTTATGTGTTTATCAAACCACTGCCTAATATCAGTTGAATCAAGAATTATTTCATTCTTGGTACTGAAATATTTTTCTTCTTCAATGAGATGTTCATCTCTATTAATTCCATATTTACACGTTAACACTACATTCACGTTCAAACTTCCTTCTTATTTCAATGCATTTTTCAAACGCACACAGAGCATTCGTCTAGCATCATCTAAAAATTTGGGTATGTCTGGATTTTTCATGTTAATAATCACTCCTGTTCTCATACGACCATCAAAAACACTTTGCAAGTCCTCCCATCCGACTCTATCGGTTAAGTTACCCCTTATGTCTCCTCCTATCACTTCCAAGTTTCTGAATTTTGCGTAGAACGCTTTCAGTCGTCCTAACATGTGAGTTAACCGTCTTTTCTCACTATGACCCGCACTCCTCTTCAATAATGCATTAATTTCTTTTGAATGTCCTCTGATGTGATTATGCCATTGTTGAATTTCCCTGGGTCTCCTATTCGTTTTCACTATCTCATACGCATCCTCCAATGACCTCAATAATCTTTTACACGCGTTAGGACCCATGTTATTCATGATAAAGACACTAAAGAACTAGCGGAAAATCAAGGT
>NW_021683270.1:0-1340 GCF_001412515.2 Diachasma alloeum | reverse complement strand
GAATTAGGTTTGATGGAAGAGATAGAGTTTTGAATAGCACCAGAGAATTATGTGTTATCCGATTAGAGTCACGGAGTAATTATGTACTCTTCAGGCACTGAGCCATGGACTGGTTGTCCATGTGAATCATCATGACTTGGAGAGTTATGGCAGAAAATGACCCTTCGATTTATGTGCTCCCCAAATTAGGTCGAATCATAATTATGTACTCATCATAAGAATACCCCCCAGTAAGAGGATTGACTAGACCTGATTGAGGTGTACCACATACAGTCACACATACAGGGGAGAGACAAGTCTCTCTGAGTCAAATGTTGACTAGGTCACAGTCAACACAATCTATCACTTCGTGGTTTATGGACTGGATCGAGAAAGAAAATTTGCCACCTCCTAAAAAATTCATTTCTGACTGCGCTTTAACACTACGTGCAAGCGCTGTCAGAGCCTTCACTAAATATCGTACTGTAGATGATTATGCAAACTTATTTTTAAACTCAGATGAATTACCCTCCTGCTACGTGAGAATCGACGTCGCTGATTGGATGAAGGTTTATACCACTCTGATAGGAAAATTAAAATTCAAAGCAGAGGTTGCAGCGTACTATAAAGCAGGAATGGGAAAACTTTTCATGTGTCTCACTTTGAAAGAAGCAGAAATCATTCTGCATGCTTTGTTTACTGTAGCACTCAGTACACATGGAGACCCCACGGAAACTGGGGACGATTCGGCGTGTGCCGTCCAGAGAAATATTTTGGATTTAATTTCCACAGAGGACATATTTCTTGAAGAAAAGATTGGAGCAGGAAGGAAACTTGAAGAAAGACGGGCGAAAGACAATCTGAAATTCGTAAGAGGGAAGATGACAAGTGGTAACAACAACACTGAAGGAAGTTATAAGCTGTACTCATTACGTCACAACCGATGGACATATCAAGAGCGCAACAGAGTGGAATTTAATGTGAAAACGAAGATTACTCCTACTTTCGTTATTTATATGAAATAAATACATAATTTCTTGACAAAATGTTTATAGTCGTGAAGTCGATAACGGGCCTCCCGGAAATATTTTCTCCCGGAAATGTGTTTCGTAAATTTTATACTGTAATTCCATCATCATATTAAATCAATCAGAAATATAAATAATTCACATATCTTATGACGTTAAAAACATTCAACACTCACCTAATCGATTATCGTACCTAATCGATTATCGTAGTTTTATTTGTGAAACATAATCAGTAAATCATCAAAGCGAAAAAATGACGCATCATTAGGTACACCTCAATCAGCTCTAGTCGATCCTCTCACTGAAGAGTGTGCTTATGATGAGTACATAATT
>NW_021683269.1:0-1309 GCF_001412515.2 Diachasma alloeum | reverse complement strand
GCACGTTGGATTAGAATTCTGTTTGAAAATTCTATTTGTATTCACCTCACTTTAAACGACAGATATTCTTTTTTGTTTACAGCCCCATTCTGGCAGTTGTGAAACACGATACCTATGGAAAATCGTCAGTTAACAAACCGTTGAAGAATGGTGCATCTCGACGACTTTCCCTGAGCAACCTTTCCAACAGGTCAATGAAGCTCTACTTCTACGGTGAACTAGAGCCTGCAAGTCGTCGAATGCTACAAAATCAGGTACTCATTGAGATTAAATAATTACTTTTATATGATATATTTGCATCAATGAACACAAATGGTTTTTTTTTATTTCATCCTCATTTAGATTGTGGCTATTACGGGGGGATTCGTTGTTCACTGTAATTGTATTTCTTTCGAACACGATGGTGTAAGAGTTAAACAACGCGTCATCATTCAATTCTATCAGAATGAAAGTCTTATTCATTATCTGGNGTGGCTATTACGGGGGGATTCGTCGTTCACTGTAATTGTATTTCTTTCGAACACGATGGTGTAAGAGTTAAACAACGCGTCATCATTCAATTCTATCAGAATGAAAGTCTTATTCATTATCTGGGTGAAATCGACAGAGGACTGACTGTCGTCTCCGACGATCGCGCAATTGTACAACGAATCACCGCAGTGAACTCCATACTACCAGAGACCGTGGGAGTCGACTCCTCTGTTCCCCAGAACGACTATGAGCTCAATGAAAGGGGGAGAGTCTCAGGGAGGAGTATTTAAACTGGAAAGTGGCTGTTTATTATCACATAGCTTTTTCTACGAGGCAATGAGTACCTGAGTTCATCAGATTTGCTTAGGAGCTTCCACCAAAACGTAATCATTCGCAAGCGATTGATTGATTGATAGTTCATNATCTCCGACGATCGCGCAATTGTACAACGAATCACCGCAGTGAACTCCATACTACCAGAGACCGTGGGAGTCGACTCCTCTGTTCCCCAGAACGACTATGAGCTCAATGAAAGGGGGAGAGTCTCAGGGAGGAGTATTTAAACTGGAAAGTGGCTGTTTATTATCACATAGCTTTTTCTACGAGGCAATGAGTACCTGAGTTCATCAGATTTGCTTAGGAGCTTCCACCAAAACGTAATCATTCGCAAGCGATTGATTGATTGATAGTTCATAACCTTTTGTTACTCCTATAAATCTTTATCAGTACAAATAGAGATATGTTGTGAATATACACATTTATATTACACTTTATGCATTTTCGTGATGGAGAAAGTAAACTCAAAAGACTCACTGTAATAGAAGAGAAACTGACTGAA
>NW_021683268.1:0-1470 GCF_001412515.2 Diachasma alloeum | reverse complement strand
CAATATTATGATTTGATTCGATAGATATTGTCGCAAGGAAGATTTTGGCCTCAAAAAAATTGAATTCGGTGATGTAATTTTTGAGATATTGAGCAAAAAAGATTTTTGAGAAATTGCTGTATCTCTAAAACTACTGGGCCGATTGAGCTGAAACTGCGCCCAGAAATGCTGCAAAGTAATACCAACTATGTGACAAAATTTCAGATTTTTAGCTTCAACTTTTGTCCTTTATTTGTCGTTATTTATAAAAATTTTCGAAAAAATCGACCCACACTTTCGGACACACGTACATACATGGTCCTCAAACTTCGTATTTTTACGTTTCAGACCATTCTACATCATTTCCAAGCAAAATTAGCGAATCGAAAAATCGACCGATCAGAAAGCTTCCATTCGGAAGCAAAAATATAAGTGGGGCAAAATGGGTCTATTTGCTATGTCCCAAATTGACTCTCCCCCCCTCTCCATAATTAAGAAAATGATGATGATGGGGCAAACTGGGTTTGTTTGTCATCCCTCGAGTTGACAGCCCCCTCCGCTCGCACTGATTAAGAGAATAATGGGGCAAAATGAGTTTGTTGGTCGTTTCCCGACTTGACATCCGTCCCCTCGCGCATANTTCTACATCATTTCCAAGCAAAATTAGCGAATCGAAAAATCGACCGATCAGAAAGCTTCCATTCGGAAGCAAAAATATAAGTGGGGCAAAATGGGTCTATTTGCTATGTCCCAAATTGACTCTCCCCCCCTCTCCATAATTAAGAAAATGATGATGATGGGGCAAACTGGGTTTGTTTGTCATCCCTCGAGTTGACAGCCCCCTCCGCTCGCACTGATTAAGAGAATAATGGGGCAAAATGAGTTTGTTGGTCGTTTCCCGACTTGACATCCGTCCCCTCGCGCATAAAAAAAAAAATACAAATGGGGCGAAATGGGTTTGTTTGTCATTTCCCGACTTGACATCCGTTCCCTCGCCCATAAGGAAAAAACCTACAAATGGGGCAAAATGGGTTTGTTGGTCATCCCCCGAGTTGACCCCCGTCCACTCGCCCATAATAAAAAAAACCTACAAAGGGGGTAAAATGGGTTTGTTGGTCATCCCTCGAGTTGACACCCGTCCACTCGCCCATAATAAAAAAAACCTACAAATGGGGCAAAATGGGTTTGTTTGTCATCCCCCGCGTTGACACCCCCCTTCCNGTCCACTCGCCCATAATAAAAAAAACCTACAAAGGGGGTAAAATGGGTTTGTTGGTCATCCCTCGAGTTGACACCCGTCCACTCGCCCATAATAAAAAAAACCTACAAATGGGGCAAAATGGGTTTGTTTGTCATCCCCCGCGTTGACACCCCCCTTCCCCCGTTCGCACTCATTAAAAGAAGAATGGGGCAAAATGGGTTTGTTTCTCGTTTTCCGACTCGACATCCGTCCCTTCGCTCATAAGAAAAAAAATACAAATGGGGCAAAAT
>NW_021683267.1:0-2185 GCF_001412515.2 Diachasma alloeum | reverse complement strand
AGTTTGTACAACGCTCAAAAATTGACGAGAATACCCCAAAATTAATGTTGTCAGAAGCACATCTTTTTAAACATGATTTCGAAGTACTTCCAAAGATTTGTTCGCTAAACGAGAATGACTCGTGTGAGGTAATTGAACATGATGACGTAGAAAAGGGGGATTCCCATACAAATTCAGCAGTTGCAGACGAAGTAGTAAANGAAGTAGTAAAAGCTAACGATGAAAACGAAGATGGAACGTCGAAGAGTATTGGTCTCAATGTTGATATTGATGTTCAATCAGTTACTAAGGCAATAAACATACCCGCAATCAATGCAATTGATGTTACAGTGAAAGATTGCAAATACGAAAATGTTAGAAGGAAAACAGTCAAAACAAATGTTCCCAAAAAAGCAAGGGTTATAAAATACAATAAAGGCGGAGGAGCGAAAAATTCAACAACTCGCAAATCAGCGACGAAGAACAACAGCTCGAAAGTTACTCTTGAAAGCAAATCTAAATCTGAAACTATTAAAATGAAATTTTCGATTGAAGATTCCATCGGAAAACTTACAGATGTTATTGCAACACTTGATTTCAAAGATACTGCGGAATGTAGACTAGAAGCGGCCAACATAGTAAAATGGTGTATGGAGAAAAGGAAATCTGTGATAAAGACATTGAATAGATTAACAACAAATTTGAAAAATACTGTAGAGTTTTATTTGACCAGGACAAAATCAGGCGAATATGATGATTATGATTTTAACCTCTGTGGAAGATCAAGACATACCGCGTCTACGGAAGGATATTTTCATGAAATGACATATTGCTTTGAAGATCTAAAATTGTCTACTATCGTTATGAATTCGCAAGAGCAATCGACCAATATTTTGCCACTACTTAAGCACAAAAATATTAACTTGACCTGGAATTGTAGCATTTATTTTCGGGCATTAGAAAACGAAGAAATATTAAGCAACTATGAAACACTTTTACAAGAATTAGCAGTCAAAACTTTACGCTCTTATCCGCGATTCCTAGAACAAACCTTTTTCCAACACCGCGAAGATAAATTAGGTCATCTAGCTCATTGTTATACACAGCAATGTCCATGTAAATCGTGACTTCTGGCGGCAAAAATGCTAGCGCCTTATTTCCCAGCAGTTAGAACTGTTATAAGACTTCTTTATAAAATCAGACAAAATTTCAACAATATTGACGTGATAGATAATGCGTTAGAAACTGCCAATTTGAATATTTTGCGAAAAATGTCAGAAGACGCGAAAGTGACTGGAGCATCGTTCGAATCACCTATGTCTGGAAATCACAATTTGAATGAAGATTCAATTCAAATGAATCATAGAGATGCTTTCATTGCCTTAACCAAGCGATCGATGGACGTGCCTGAGTTTCCCTGTATTTCTTGTCAAAAATTACAATGCAACAGATCTGTTAGAGCGATCGCTAATTTGCGTAAGGAAATAGTGAATCCTTGCTGGAACGACTTACTCAAATTTGTCGATGAAAATAATGCACATGCTAGTGAATACATATGTGATTATTGTTTGAACAAATTTCGAATGAATCACTTACCTCCAGTTTGTATATTGAATGGGCTGAATGCTCAAGAGGTACCAGCTGAAATAAGTACATTGAACGAATACGAGAAGATTCTTATCCAAAGAGCAAAAGTTTTTCAAGTGGTACAGCGTTCGGGAATCGTTATGAAAAAAAACATACCACATACTTCCAAATTTCTGAGGTTAAAAGGCCAATCTTTTCACTTACCACTTCCTTTGGGAGAAAAATTGAACAAAATAGCGACAGCGACTGATCCTATCAATGAAAGTCATGAGTTATACATTTTGGTTCGAGGAATTCCAACAAAGGCTAACACCGTTTGGCAAAAATTAGTGGATCTTGAGAAAGTATTCAAAGCATTGAAATGGTTACAGAATAACAATCCATTGTACAGTGAAATTCATCTGCCAGAATCAGCTGAACAGTTAATGAAATTTTTAACGAAAAATGATGTAGAATTTCAAATAGAAGCTGAAGAAAATGATGAAGAAATTGTTGCATGCAATGAGGTGGAATGTGACGCAAATAATGAAGAATTCTGTATTGATAATAAACCCGAACGAAGTGGGTTTAATCAGATCCGATGGATTCTCAACAGATAGGTGATAATGAAAAAGCTGAA
>NW_021683266.1:0-1746 GCF_001412515.2 Diachasma alloeum | reverse complement strand
CTCGATAATTTTCAAGCACCGGGGTATTATAACTGGTAATTCCATTATACGGGTAATTCGTCGGAAAAATTTTGAATTTCCAGAAAAAAATGATTTTTTTTTATTCCGATGGGTTTTTCACGGCAAAAATGAAGTTTTTCTGTACAAAAAAGTGGAAAATCGCGCTTGTGACCCGGTTCCCCAAAATTTATCACTTATTATACCACAAGAGCTTCAAAATTATTGGGTATTTCCCGATAGGTTCGTTGCAAACAAACGAAGGAGTCAAGTTTTTTCAGTTAAAAAATAACGAGCGCGAAGCGCGAGTGATTTTTCTGAAATACTTGACGACTTTGTTTGTATGCAGGGAACATTGANTGAAGTGCGAGTGATTTTTCTGAAATACTTGACGACTTTGTTTGTATGCAGGCAACATTGAGGGAAATACCTGATTAATTTTGAAGTTCGAGTGGTATTCGGGGGATTATTTTTTCAATCCAAATTTCGGTCAACAGGATTGCACCATGAGACAAAATTGATCTGTTAGTTTCGACGAGGGGTTCACTCCACTGAAAGATCTTTTCTTTTTTACATAGCAACTACCAGAGAAAATTATCAAACAATTATCAGTTGAAAACCATGTTCTTTGTACCATGTGATGTCTAATGGTCTAATCCTGTTGACTGAAATTTGGATTGAAAAAATAATCAAGATTTTTTTTTTATTTTTCATAAAAGATAGTTTTTTGCCATGATTTTGTCGAAATCCCAGACTTGGCGCAAAATGGTCAGTTGGTAATTGGTGGAATTACCTATATAAGTGAATAAATATGAAATATGGAATAATTAAATCTAATTTCTCATCTTGTGGAATGATTATGGAAAAAAGGATGTTGGAAAAATTAATGAGAAATAGATTTCAAATTCTTCAAATTCTACAAATCGGTAATGAATAGGTATTTGACTGAAAGAAACAATAGATTCTCATATTTCTACATCAATAATATATGGGCAATGCTATGCGATCTCAACGTGGTCAAAACCCTCCCCATCGTCAATCATAAAGCCTATTTTTTTGGGGGTTGTATGTGAAATATGATGACTTCTCAAATTTTTCCTGATTTTTTTGACGCATTCTGCGAGCAGTTATTATATATTTTATTCCAAGTTTTGTCTTCGAACACCTACATCTTCCGTAAAAATCAACCAATTTATTTTCATTTTTTCAAAATGTGTGTCTTTTGACCTACTTTTCATACGGAAATGGTCAATTTTCTTTTCTTCGTTCTTCCATCGCTTTCCTTTCAAAAACGTCAAAAAAATTTTAAAAATACTTGTTTTCGCGGTTGTACCTATTCTATTTGTTTATAAAAATTTCAGTGGATATATTGGCTCCAAAATAAATATTTTCACCAAAGGCCAAAGTGAAGATCCCATTGGAACACATAAAAAATCATTCAATTGTTTGAGATCTGAATAAGGTGCATTGATTTTTCAAGCGACAAATTTACATTATGCATCCACGTTCAAATGCAGACGAAGTTTTGATATCTTTTTAATTTTTCATCATGAATTCGTATATTCAAATTGAAAATGGGAGCCACCTAATGGGATCTTAACTTTGGCCTTTGGTGGAAAATTGTTTTCTGGTCCTATATATTCACTGAAAATTTTATTAAAAAATTCCTCGTTGAAAATTGTGTCAGAAGATGCACATTCTGAAGAGAAAAAAACAAATTGAATTGTTTGATTTTTATGCATGTTACAG
>NW_021683265.1:0-2082 GCF_001412515.2 Diachasma alloeum | reverse complement strand
CTACCTATTATCGATAAGTTACCTCACCCAGAGCAGAGACGACCACCATATCAGACGCAGAGTTAGGAGATAATCAACGTATGGATTAAAGCACTGAGGAGACGCCAAGCGTAATTGAGCCAATTATCCAAATTACTGAGAATCCGTCCCAAGCGTACTTCAGTGGCGAAAATACACCGCAGTTCCCTAATGCGACTTCCATTCACCAACAAGAAATTAAACACACTGTAGCCGAGAGGGGACCTGCAATAGGCGAACTCACAGAGACTCAGAAGTTCCAAATAAATAAACTGGACTTCAAGGTAAAGTCATTTAATGATATTTATCAAGAATTGTTGCAGTCAGCCGAGAACATTAGCGGTCTCACAGTTGAGGAGTTGGACGGCCAGGAGAAAATCATCGAAGGAGAATGGAATGAATTGCTCATCATCCAAGACAAACTCAGCGAGACCCTCCTGTCAACTCATCAACATATTATTGAGACCACCTATCAGAGGGCTTCAACGCTGAAGAAACCCTGCCTCAAACTCATCTATCAGCTCAAAGGAATCATCAAGAAGAGGGAATCAGCGAGTACATCAACAACATCAGGCCAAGCCCATCAACTCAAGAGAATCGGACTGAAACCATTCGAAGGAAAATACTCAGAGTGGAAGCAGTTCAGCGACCTGTTCCCGTCACTGGTGGGAAAAGACGATTCAATTCCGCCAGTGCAAAAGCTAGTACGCCTCAAGGAGGCTCTCAAGGGACAGGCAGCAAATCTCATCGACACCTTCACGGTGACCGATGAGAATTATGAGAAGGCCTGGCAGAAGCTAGTGAGGAAATATGAGGATCCCAGACTCATCGCTCAAGCACTGTTCAACAGGATCCTCCACCTCCCGAAGATCACCAAGGCAACTGCGGAGAACCTCAACGCCAATGCAGCGACAGCCCTTGAGACAAGAGATCAGCTGATCACTATGAAAGGCTTGTCCAAGGAGAGCGTCAGTGAGCAGATGATCGTCCATCTATTGAGGAAGTCCCTGGATGCTGAGACTCTCAGAGCATGGGAATTGAAGCTAGGAGATGCCAAGGACTTCCCAACGCTGGAGGAGTTCACCAGCTTCGTTGAATCCTGCGCAAGAGGAATCAATGCTGGAGCCAAGCTGACCACCGAGCCTCTAGCACCACCAGTCAAGAAGCATGGAGCAACTCAACGTCAGAGAAATGCTCACCTAGCAGTAACTCAACAGAGGGAGCCAGGAGAGCTCACCAGACTGCTCCCCAAGGAGCACTGTGCCTACTGCAAGGGACCACATTTCATCGCGAACTGTCAGAGGTTCGTCGACCTGTCCCCCATCAAGAGGAATGAGTTCGTGGTCAGCACAAGGCTCTGTTTCAACTGCTTGGGCCCACATCTATTCTCAAAGTGCAGGTCCACCAAGACGTGCTTCAGCTGCAAGCGCAGGCATCACACACTCATCCATGGTGGAAGCACGTACACCAACGGCAGAGATGCTGAGCAGGCAGCTCCAGTGAACCCAACAAGAGAAAAAAATCCACAGTCGGTCCAACCAGGAACGAGCTGGGCTGAGTGTACGTAAAAACCTAGTTTCCCTCTAATTTAAAAACACTCATTGATCGCTCTCAATTATACCTACCAGCATCCAGAGCATCACCAACACGAATCATCACCAATCAGGCGATCAGTACCTCAACATCACCTGTCATCAAAGAGCAAATCACCAAGCAGCCAATCATCGAGCAGAGCAGTCATCATTTAGCAGCTGATCCGCAATATACACTTCTAGCAACAGCCCAAGTTCGAGCACAATCTCCAAAGGGCTTCCTTCTCAAAGCAAGAGCGCTCATCGATCAAGGCTCAGAGTTATCATTTATCTCTGAAGAACTAGTACATCAACTACAACTCTTACGAAGGTCATCAAAAATAGATTTAATCGAAATAGGAGAGACAAATTCAGGTCACACGAGGGGAGCAGTATCAGTACTGCTTCAAGTAGTTGATGGATCACAGCAAGTGCAAATCAATGCTCAAGAAACTCACCGTCAAGCTACCATCATTCTCGTGCTCACCAACAT
>NW_021683264.1:0-1427 GCF_001412515.2 Diachasma alloeum | reverse complement strand
TCGGAACTCCACATACGATCCTAACAGATCAAGGAGCGAACTTTATGAGAAAATTAATGAAATCAATAGCCAAATGTTTGAAGATAAAACAGTTGAGAACCACGGCCTATCACCCTCAATCGAATGGGGCATTGGAACGGTCACACCGAGTTTTAGCAGACTACCTGCGACATTTTACAACGGTCGAAACCGAGTGGGATGATCTCTTGAATCTTGCAATGTTTTCTTACAATACGAGTGTGCATGAGGGCACTCAATTTACCCCTTTTGAATTACTTTTTGGGCGAACGGCACGAACACCCTCCGCCTTTTCATATGATAAAATGAAAACCTACCACAGTCATGTTGAAAACCTTATCATAAAATTACAAGATATAAGATATTTAGCTCGTGAACACTTGATAAAGGCCAAAGAAAGATCGAAACAATATTATGATAAAAAACTTAATGTCCAAGAATTTAAATTTGGAGACTGGGTTTATTTGCTGAAGGAGAATAGAAAAGGAAAATTGGATGATTATTATGTAGGTCCATATGAAATCAAGCAAATAATGCATAATGGAAATGTAAGAATTCAAGTTAAACCTAATCAAACCAAAGTAGTCCATTCGAATCGGTTAAAATTAGCGTTTGTACCCCAAGGATACATAGAGTTTTAAGAAATCTGAATAATAAAAAAAAAAAATAATAGTAATATTAATATACTCTTATGAAATTCATACACCTTTCTTCTCTCTCATTATTACAAACTCCTGAAAATAAGACGGATACAAGGGACCCCAACTAGATAAAACGAAATTTCCCTTACAGACAGTATGAACCACGCACTATTACACAAGAGCATCGTCGCTGATGCCCAAGGCTTCGTGGACGACTTCGGGAACCTAATCCCTAAGGAAATATCGTGGAGTTACGTGGACAATATTGTAGAAATACACTCAATACTAGATCTTCCTTGCGAATGGGACCGTTTAGCTGAACAAACCCGGGTTGCAAATAGTCATTTTTCGCGTAAGAGATATGGAATACCCTGGGAAATGAAAGGAATAACTNTCTGTCAAAACCCGCTTGGTACATTCCCCCCGATGTGGAAATTATCTATGTTTACCACATAGAACATACGAAGGTGTTCAAAATCAGTCCTCATCAAATGTTCAGAGTTCTAAATCGAGAAATTCCCCCATTAGATAATTTAGCAACTAAGAAAAACGGGTTGTGTTATTTTCACCGAAATCAGACGGGGTATTGTTGCACAAAAAATAATATCTTGAAGATCAAACACTGGTTAATCTCTTCTGGCATGAATCTGAGTTTCATCAAAAACATATACGAATCCTGGATTCCTCAAGAACGAAAGAGAAACGGCCCATTGTATGCTGAACTTTGCGGTGAAAAATCTCGCATTTTAACATTTTCTATGTGGTGCA
>NW_021683263.1:0-1841 GCF_001412515.2 Diachasma alloeum | reverse complement strand
CCAGGCCCAAGCCGCTCCGCAGGATAGCTTGGCAGCAACTCAGCCAACTAAGAAGCGTACGAAACGCCAGAAGAATCCACCACCATCCAAAAACAGGCCCGGAGGACCTCCACCCTCACCTCCAACCCGTTCAGAAGACCGCTGGGACTTCCAAACCCCTACATATGGTGCTGGTGGACGTCGAGAGCCCCCGCAGTCATCACGAGAGTTCCCCTGGTATGACGAACGCCTTCAACATTCGCCAGTACAATACTATGGCTTTCAGCAGGAACGAGAGTCGGGGTATCGACACCATCACGAGGAGTATCCCCCTCTCGGTCGAGGGAGAGCCTGTAGAAGGTCTTCTGAGGACCACGAAGGTCGCCGAGAGAATTCACCTCGAGGACGAGGAGGACTATTGGACCCTCGGTACGATTCTAACGCGAGGGGCCCACGCGATTCCCACAGGGACCGCTATGGATCCCCGAGGGACCGGANAGGGAGAGCCTGTAGAAGGTCTTCTGAGGACCACGAAGGTCGCCGAGAGAATTCACCTCGAGGACGAGGAGGACTATTGGACCCTCGGTACGATTCTAACGCGAGGGGCCCACACGATTCCCACAGGGACCGCTATGGATCCCCGAGGGACCGGAACTACCCACTAAGGAACTACGATTCCCCACCAAGGGGGATGGGTGGTGGATATCGCGAAGAGGGATCCAGGTATCCACCTCGAGGCAATGAGACCGATCGCAGCTACGACAGGGAATACTCATGGAGGGGGCCGGAACCCCCACCGCCCGGTTATTGGTAGAGTTAGAGGCAGGGGAATGCCCACCCCGTAAGTCCGTTCGCTACCTCAGGTTACCTCGCGAGGGCAATCATACCTTACCGCTACCTCAGTATTATTATTGATATTATTATCATNAAGGGGGATGGGTGGTGGATATCGCGAAGAGGGATCCAGGTATCCACCTCGAGGCAATGAGACCGATCGCAGCTACGATAGGGAATACTCATGGAGGGGGCCGGAACCCCCACCACCCGGTTATTGGTAGAGTTATAGGCAGGGGAATGCCCACCCCGTAAGTCCGTTCGCTACCTCAGGTTACCTCGCGAGGGCAATCATACCTTACCGCTACCTCAGTATTATTATTGATATTATTATCATCAACGCTACCTGCTTAAACATAAGACCGACCAGCGGGCCGGACCCGCCAATCGAACAAGATGCTCACTCAAACCATAATTTCTTTTGTTGGTTATTTTTCTTTTCTTTTGTTGATTTTCTTTTGTTACTCACTTAAATTTTTTTTGTTGTTTGTTGGTTTTCACCTTTTGGGACCCAAAAGAACCCCGGACACATTACTATTTTTGTTTTTTTTTTGAGACAAGGCGTCTCTTCGTTTTTTTCTTTTTGTTCTTTCTTTCCCCGTGTTCTAACGGAGGTACCGCGGACCCACCTCCTNTTTTCTTTTCTTTTGTTGATTTTCTTTTGTTACTCACTTAAATTTTTTTTTGTTGTTTGTTGGTTTTCACCTTTTGGGACCCAAAAGAACCCCGGACACATTACTATTTTTGTTTTTTTTTTTTTTGAGACAAGGCGTCTCTTCGTTTTTTTCTTTTTGTTCTTTCTTTCCCCGTGTTCTAACGGAGGTACCGCGGACCCACCTCCTGACACCGTAAAGAGTTAGGGTCAATTATTTTGTTCATTTTTCCATGTATCCTAGAAATCTCGAATTTGTTGAAATAAAAGGAGAATTTCTAGCCACCTTTCTATAATACTCTTGCTCTCTGTTATTCCGGGGGAAAAATACCTTGGTGGGCGTGGGTTCGATTGATTTCAGTGCTCAAGAACGACT
>NW_021683262.1:0-1902 GCF_001412515.2 Diachasma alloeum | reverse complement strand
ATACTGACCAAAAGTCAAAATTGACTTAACCCGGTTTACCGCTTCGCTAGTGAGTTTTGTTGACTGTTCGGAGGAATTCAAAAGGAATGAATTGAACGTGAATTGATTGTTATAAGTTATGCCATTAGTTTTAGGGAGAGTGGATTTTTTAGAACAAAACGTCGGAGGACATTACTTGTAGCTTTCATTTTTATTGACAGGAAACAGAAATTTTCCATAAAATTCTTCTAGCTTCTTCACGTGTTGAGATAGTACATTACAAAAAAACCTATAATTATATTTTACTGAAAAGAATTATTATTATTTCAAATAAATGAATTTTCAGTTTGATAAGTTAATGAATTAAATTGAACATATTTCAATTCGATTATTTTATCAATTTTAAATTGTATAGGAAGATCTGTCGTACTTTTTATCTGTTCGGGTAAAAACAATCTTCATGTGGTTTGGATTCGAAAAAACTTATCAAAAAGGTATTATGGAATTAAATTGATAGACTTTCCCGCTTATAGTTTTAGAGCCAACAGTTTTACAGCCAAAAATCAAAGTCCGTGGAAAAATTCTCAAGGTGTTTATTTTATATTGTTTTATATTTCAATATTATTTTACATTGTATTATTTGAATTTCATATTTTGTTATTCTGTGGGGACAGAATTCACCCGGGACCCGGGGTTCGCTTTCCGTCTAGCGCTGTGGGATTTCTTCTCTAAATTTGAATTCTCCTTGAATTTATTTAATGCCCAAAGGTAGTTAACCAGCGTTGTAAATCGAATATACGGAGAGAGTATGTTTCGATACGGGTGCGTAAATATTTTTTGACTCCTGGGAGGTGTACTACGCTCGCCAAAGGCGATCCGCGTGTGTAAATTTTCAATTTACAGACGTCGTGCGATACAAAATGTTATCAGACGTGTTATCAGGCAAATATTGCAAAAAAAAATTACATAACTCGTAGTTAAGGACGAGTTTGCTTGTTTCGAATGTGTTCATATAAATTTCTTCATCTCCCTAGGATTCAAAGATATTCTTCATTTATCGGTAACTTGTCATTTTTCCATTGTTTCTCAAAACATTTCATTCAATGAAACAATTTCATACAACACCCCAAATGAAGAAAACACTTCCGCAGCTGAGAAAATCCTCAAGTAGACATGTCTTTAATTATTATTATTATTATGAATTGGTATAATTCCAAAATTGGAAAAATAAAACGAATCGTCGAATCAATACATCATATTTTATTCAAATCAATTCAATATTGATTCTCAAAATAATCTTTTGGAAATTACCAGTCTCCTTTATACATTTGTGAAAATAGTCGGTCCTCTTTTCAGTTTCTGAATAACGAAAATTGGCGTTTCAAAAACAAATCTCATCAAATATTTATCGTGAATTCATGACCTTTTGTGTTTTTGTTATTGACGGCTCGTGACGTCTCGAAATCCTCATTGAGTCGAGAAGCACATGTGTTTAATCATCGCTTATCAGCCTACACTCAGCAAGAGATATAAATAAATGGATGTGATTCCGTTTAGACTTTATCCAAACATTTTCCCGACAAACTTGATGAATCTGTTCCTCGAAAATTTCCTACTCTTCGTCAGGACGTATTCTTCGCTCCGCTCCTCTGACGGCTTGAAGCACTTGTTCTTGACAATATCGAAGTACAAGGTGCCGACGATTTTGCTCGCCTTCGAGTGCACGCCCTTGAGGCAATCGAAGAAAATGTCGTCGCACTGACAGCTCAATCTGGAGAGGAGAAACGTTCATAATTCCGTTAATCATAAAGCGAAAGGGTGACAGATTTGAGGGATGTCATTTCGCATATAAAAAAGTCAGAGAAAATTTTGTGCGCGGAGAGAAATATTCAGTAAAAATTACGGAACAATTCACGTAATCCG
>NW_021683261.1:0-3721 GCF_001412515.2 Diachasma alloeum | reverse complement strand
AGAAGAACAAAACATTAGTGGTATGATGATGATGGATTTTCGTTTCATACATAACCAATAGTCAATAGCCAATAGCAATAGCCAATCGTATAATTTCCATTTGCTCACACGTACAATTGTTCGGATATTATTTCTAGAAGTTTCTGGATATCATTACTATACTTAAGAGAAAGAGGAAGAATGAACACATATTAAATTAATCAAAGGTGAGATATTATACATTACAATTATTCGAATTAACGTTACTACTTGTGGTTCTTGTAGGGTGCCAAATAGGAGGAGCTATGACGAGATCTGCGACAGTGATCCAACGTCAAAATGGAGAAAACAAGGAGGAATCAGACCCTNAAATTTTCGTTTCATAGGTTATTGCCAATTGTGTAGTTTCCATTTACTCACACGCACAATTGTTTGGATATTATTTCTAGACATTTCTGGATATCATTACTATACTTATGAGAAAGAGGAAGAATGAACACATTAAATTAATCAAAGGTGAGATATTATACATTCCAATTATTCGAATTAACTTTACTACTTGTGGTTCTTGTAGGGTGCCAAATAGGAGGAGCTATGACGAGATCTGCGACAGTGACCCAACGTCAAAATGGAGAAAACAAGGAGGAATCAGACCCTCACGAGGACCATCCCCCAGGACGCCGTTTCGAAATAATCGCTGAATCATGTAAAAAATACCATAATTTTAAGATGAAAGGTAAGGAATGTGTTATTAAAATATTGGACGCTCCTGCTAACACAAACATGATAGAGTGGGTAGAAGGGGCCTTTCGTGATTTAACAACTCATGTAACTGCGACATGTCAATCTCACGATCAGGTCGGGTTTTCAATAAATTTCGATAGATTAAATCACGGTCGTGTCTGGTCACGTTTTCGCGATGCACGTAATTGTAGTGCTAATGATTTGTGGACCATCGTCAAAGGTATTTCACAGAGTACAGGCGGTCTAACCAAGTCAGATAATATTGTGGTTACAGCGGCAATAGTCAGTGGTGTTGAAGGTTCAAGGCAAAAAAAACTCACGCACGAAGACATTTTCAAACGATCTATCCCAACTATTTCGAACATTGATAATCTTTGCCTACCGTGTTCTCTAGTTGTTGCCCAGCTCCATGCTGAACGTGGAGAAATTCGAACGGGTAATGTACAGAGGCGATGGAAAGCAATCATTAATAAGACTCGTGATACTCAGCGGAAAGAGGCAGTGAAATTAATGCAACTTAGCGGTGCCACGACCCCCCGAAACGGTAGTGGAATCACAGAACTCCATGCATTTCAAAATTACTATCTTCAACGAAAGACAGCCATCGTAGTCTATGAATTTTTAACTTTTGGCAAAGACGGTTTGCCTGTCTTTGATGGTCGTCAGAGGGTTAAAGAAAGATATGTGGAGGTTAAACTACTTTATTCATTTTATATTACGAACGCACAAACTATTTCCAACCGATTCTCAACTTACAAGGAGCTATTGCAGGCCACGGTTTCTGTGAGATGTGTAACAGAACATTCACAGATAACATTGAGCACCGATGCCCTGGGAAATGCCCTAGGTGCAACGGTGAGACGATTTGTAAAAGCCTGCGGTGTATAGTTTGCAATGTCTGTAACGGATGGTTTTTTAATCAGCAATGTCTTGAAAGACATTTGGAGAAGGGATCGGGAAAATTAAAAGGTAAAAATTCAGACATGAGTGTCTGTGATTCCCTTAAAATATGTCAACTATGTTTCAGAGTGATTCGACTAGGGAAACAAAACAAAAAACATGAGTTCGCTATAGTATTCTGCCGAGCGCGCGGGTGTGAGCGTGAAATAAATCACCATTGCTATATGCCACCACTGAAGACGCATAAGCAGCAACGAACGATTTTCATATTTTACGATTTTGAGACGCAACAGAATGTCACTGTCCGTGGTGATGCTGATACAAAATTCCACACCCCTAGTTTTGGCGTAGTACAAAAAGTATGTACAGTGTTGTCGCGACAATGACTTAGATAAAAATTGTCGTAGCTACGGGAAGCGCGAGTATGTGTTTCAGAATAAAGACATGGCAGTTGCCGGGTTAGTGGATATTGCATTTGCCAAGTATCATTCCATTGACAAAATAATTTGTATTGCGCACAACGCCCGTAGCTTCGATGCACAATTTGTTCTACGTTATCTAGTCAACATCAAAAGAACACGACTCCCGAGCGTTATTTTAAACGGTACAAAAATAATGCAAATGCGTGTTGGTAACATAATTTTTCTGGATAGCTTGAATTACTTTCACATGCCGTTGTCAGCGTTACCCAAATCATTCGGTTTTGATAATGATATAGTCAAAGGGTATTTTCCGCACTTCTTCAATGTGCCTGAAAATATTGATTACGTAGGACCGTTACCAGACTTGAGTTATTTTTCTCCCGATATCATGTTCAAGAAAGACCGCGACAAATTGTTGGAATGGCACAACGAAAAATTAAACGAGAATTACGTTTTCAATTTCAAACACGAGCTAGAATTTTACTGTCGAATGGATGTTACCATTCTGAGACGGGCATGTATCATTTTTCGTGAAATGCTGCTAAAAAAGACAGGTATTTGTCGGTTCATCCAATGTAGTACGATTGCGTCGATCTGTTCTAAAGTGTATAGAACTAATTTTATGCAGTCTGATACAATCGGAATTTTACCGTTGGGTGGTACGTACAGATACACAACTACACAGTCAAAGAAAGCTATATCGTGGTTATTGTTGCAGCAAAGACATTCCGGAAACCGTATTATCCATGCAGGTAACGCTAAAGAATACCGATTGCCATGCGGTATTATGGTCGATGGCTATTGCGAGAATGAAAATCAGCAGAAGTGTGTCTTCCAATTTTACGGATGTTTTTGGCACGGGTGTACGACGTGTTATAAAATAAACAGGCATAGGCATAGGCAAAGTGTTGATAGGTTGTGATAATAATCTTGAAAATGTGGAGGGCCATGTAAAATGCACCGTTGTCGCTCCGTCTGATTTATATCTCCCTGTGCTTCCAATCCGTGCTCATGGGCGTTTAATGTTTCCGTTATGTCGTTCATGTTATGAAACATTGAATCAGGATATTTGTAATTACCAAGACGACGAAGATCGCGAGTTTACAGGTACATGGGTTGTAGACGAATTGCGAAATGCCATTGAAAACGGTTATTGAATCGTAAAAATAATCGAAATTTATCAATACAAGATCATTCAATACAACCGGGAAAGTAATATAGACGGGAAAGTGATATAGTAAATATTCAACAAATATGTGGACACTTTCTTAAAAGAAAAGCAAGAAGCCTCCGACTATCCGCAGGGTTGTTCAACAGATGAAGATGAAGATGCTTATATACAAGAATATTTTAAGAAGGAAGGCGTCTTACTCGAGAAACATAAGATAGAGTGTAATCCAGGGTATAGAGCCTTAGCGAAAATGATTCTTAATGCATTTTGGGTTAAATTTGGGCAGAGAGAAAACTTACCGCAAACTGAAATAGTTGCGATAAGGCAAAGATTATTAGAAATGATGAATAACCCTGAAAGGGTAATCACAGGATTGCTTCCCGTCAACGAAAAAATGATGTACGTAAATTTTGTATATGAAAATGAGGCGCTTCTACCGNAAAGTGATATAGTAAATATTCAACAAATATGTGGACACTTTCTTAAAAGAAAAGCAAGAAGCCTC
>NW_021683260.1:0-1068 GCF_001412515.2 Diachasma alloeum | reverse complement strand
AAACGGTGCTGATGAGTTGAGAAATAGTGGACTCTTGCGATGTTTGTTCACGATTCATGACTTTCCCGTCGTAACCTTTGCGACATTTGAGCTTCGTAAAGCATGACTCACTCTCTTCGTTTCTCGTATCTAGCTGGTGTGATCACTACATCGGTTTCGCTCGTTGGACCATCAGGATGATTCCACTTATCTCTATCATTTGGCCCTTGAGATTATTCCATTCTCCCTTTCCATCTACTTGCCGTCATCACACGACTTGTCAACCCCTTTCGATCCTTACGATTAATGCATTCGCAACTTTCATTTGACCCTTGTCATAACTCTACGAGTGACCCCCACTGGACCCTCATAATGATCATTCCNCATGACTTTCCCGTCGTAACCTTTGCGACGTTTGAGCTTCGTAAAGCATGACTCACTCTCTTCGTTTCTCGTATCTAGCTGGTGTGATCACTACATCGGTTTCGCTCGTTGGACCATCAGGATGATTCCACTTATCTCTATCATTTGGCCCTTGAGATTATTCCATTCTCCCTTTCCATCTACTTGCCGTCATCACTCGACTTGTCAACCCCTTTCGATCCTTACGATTAATGCATTCGCAACTTTCATTTGACCCTTGTCATAACTCTACGAGTGACCCCCACTGGACCCTCATAATGATCATTCCATTCATCTCCCCCCTTTGATGACTCTACTCGTACCTCTCACTTGACTCTCCACTCTTCCCCACCGTGCTTGACCGTTGTGATCATTTGCGATTATGTAAGGTTTCTCAACGCAAGATCGGGGCGCCTATCGGTCTACTAAGTGCTATGAACCTTGAATAATATTTATTTGTTGTTTTCGGGAATGTAAAAATCTATGTTAATGGAAAAAAATGTCCCATCTCTGAGGACTTATTATCGGAAACAACAGAGGCAAAACTTGAGGATGGACTATAGGTCGTTTTTTGGAGGGTTAGTTGGAGATTTCATCAGGCGCTGAGGAAAGACGAGAAGTTGAAAAGTTGGATAAGCGCCATGTTACGTCAAGAATGGGTTACTTGACACAACTTTATTAAATTAA
>NW_021683259.1:0-6853 GCF_001412515.2 Diachasma alloeum | reverse complement strand
GAAATTCAAGCAAGCGCGGGTAAACGGCGGGAGTAACTATGACTCTCTTGTCGGAGACGGACGCCTAATGTGTGCTCTCGTGCCTTTCGCAAACTTTTGTGCAATTAAAGTGGTCTGATTAAACTAAAAAGTGCATTAAAATGTTCGCCTCGTCGAACTGGTCATTTTGATGTCATTAATTAGTCGAGTAATTAATTGGACAGTCATTAATTAGTGAATTTGGCAGTTAAGTGCTTGGCGTGGGACATAGACCTATGTGTTGTTTTTGGCCTAGCTCGCTTCTCGCGTGTGTTTCGATTTAGAGTCCTAGAAATTGTCGCAAAGTGTTTGTCTCGCTGAGTGCTTCAATTTGATATAATTATTGGCATGATTAATTATGTGTACAACCAGTAATTAGTGTCTTTTTCAGTGCAGTGCGTGGCTTGGCAATTGACTTGAGCATTATCTCACCTCCGCCATCTTTGTGACGTGGGCATTGGGTCTTTGTGCGTGGCGCCCTCTAGCAAAAGTCTCAATAAACTCTGTTTGTTATCTTATGCAGCATTACCCCAGTGCTTCTGCTTTATTAAGTGTCATTCTGTATCGACCCGCAGTCAGTTACCCGGGGCTGGCTGTGTGGACCGCTTCAGCGCCATCTGGTGGCCGACCGAGGCCCTGAAGGGACACCTTAACATCCTGAATTATCATCCGCGACCAGGTTACCTTGGCACGTGAAGGACTTACCAAACGCGGCACCTGAAGGCACCGACGGATGGTTCGCCCTACTAATATCGTGGGTTACAAGGGTATTCCAACCAATGCCATTTGAACGTTCCTGTGTTACCGGCGCATGAAACATATCTATCCCGCACAAGACTTTTTCAGAACTTTCGCATTCAATTCAAATAACTTTCGTAAATCACCTCCATAATTTTTCAGTGTAATATTCCCTTGGTTTTTTATTTTTATTCAGTCATTAGAGCATTCTTTTATCGCTTTTTTTCAAGTTATTAGGTGACTTTGTGGATGGTGGATAATTTGATGTCATTAATGATATTATGACTTGTGACTCTATTAATGTTGGTTGATCATTACCACATCAGTGAATTATTCTGTGCCTGTGACCAATGACTCTTGACTTTTGCCTCTCACAAGTTGTTATTTTTTTGTGTCTGTTGTTTATTGTTCCCCGCGATTAGTGTCTCCCCAGTCGAAAGGTGTAAGGGCCTATCTCCTAGGTGACTGTCACCAGGCGTTGAGTCATGGCCCCCCCTAAACCCCCGCCAAAATCGAAAGGTCTTCCTCAGCGTGGTGGACAGACCAAATCCTCAACTCCCGCTGACCAAAAGGATCTGGACGATTGCTTTGACGATCTGACGAGGAATGTTCCGCCTATTACGACCCCAAAACAACATGGTGATTCACAACGCAGGCTCAGTTTCCACAAGGACAGCCCCGTTATGAGCGATGTCAAGGGTAAAGAACAGAGAGACAAACGTGGCAAGTTCGGCGCCGCTCCTCCGAACAATACCACTGGAACCCCCAGAGGAACACCTGCAAACAAAAGGTCACGTAAGGCGTCTAGCTCACCCCCTGCTCTCGAGAGGGAGGAGGACTTGCCGCTCGACTACGCTGATTTGGATCGAATGACAGACGAGATGGCCGCTCACTGGCAAAGGGTCAAACTAGAGTTTGACAGGACGAACCTCAACGACAACGACATCCCGGGTCTCCCGACCATCGTTTCAGCCATGGATTTCTACAAATTGACTGCTGAGAAGTTGATGCAGGCCTACACAGTCATTGCTGTTCGTACCGTAACAACCGAGGCTTTCGCTCGTGAGGTCCTTTCCGTTGTCAGAGAGTCATCTTCGGGCTCAGGCTTCAAGGCTGATCAGGCTGGAATCTCGGAGCTGGTTCGCTCGTGCGTCAAGGAGGAGCTGCGAGGTGTAGTCAGAGAGGAAATTAAGGCTGCCCTTCCTATACAGCCCATGGAGATGGACACTGACGGAGTTGGTGCGCAGCACATGGCTGACATGAAGATGTCCCTCAGAGATGAAATTAAGAGCATGTCTGAAAAATTTGAGGAAGTAATCAAAGCTGCCCCCAGCTCACACGGTCACTCCTATGCTGAAGTATCCAAAGTAAGAGCCTCGTCCGGTGGGACAGTCATTCGGGTTGCTGCAAATAACGAAGTTGTTGTGAGGAACGAGAAATCTGTGATCATCATGCCCCTGGCTGAATGCGCAAGCAGGTTCAAATCATCAGAGGATGTCAGAAAGGTTCTAACAACCTCCATCAAGCCGTCGTCATTTGGTCTGAAGGTTGAAAACCTTATCAACCTGAGGGACACTGCGGTGAAACTAGTGGTCGTCGCAGGAGACTTGGAAGCCCTTATAAAATCAGATGTCCTGAAAAGCTGTGGCCTTAAAGCCAGAGAAACTCACAAGGTTAACCCCAGGCTACTGATCCATGACATCCCAGCAAACTCCAGCAGCGATGAAGTCATCCAGAGCCTTCGGGACAGCAATCTCCCCAGGAGTCTGACAGGTGAGATCAAATTCATTTATAAATACCCTGTTAATAGGAGAGCCACCACGAGTATGGTTATTGAGGTCCCACCAGAGATTCGTGCCGAGCTGATGAAGAATAGGAGGATTTTTATTGGCTACTCCAGATGTCGCGTTGAGGACCATATTCGCATCCTTCAATGCTTCAAATGCCTCGACTTTGGTCATCTGTCCAAGGAGTGCAAGGTGCCGGACGACGTCTGCGGTCACTGTGCATGCGTTCACGAGACGAGAAAGTGTAACAACAGGGATGCTCCATGCTGCGTGAACTGTAAGATGGCGAAGTTAGGCAGGACTGACCATTCGGCTCTCGACAAAGTTAACTGCCCCATCCTTGCACGAAAGATCGCGGAGAGGGCACGAGCGATACAGTTCATGCCCGATGTCCGATAATACGAGTAATAGTCACCCGAGACGAGAGGTGGGGATTGACGTCCTGCCGGCGCCTGCAGGCGCACCTCTTGCTCTTACGCAACGGCGTTCTTCCGGCCGCGGTCAACATCTACGCGATATCCAAGTAACCAGTCTAATGGCCTCCACTGGAGGCCCCCTCACCGAAAATTCAAATAATCAAACTGAGAATGGAGTTGTTGGTGGTATCTCTATACCATCAGTCGGTGAGCATCTTAGTTTAAATAATGATACGTTCATTTGTGTTGATCCCATGGATGAGGCTCCTGTCACACCCAACGAAGTCAGTATCTCTGAATTTCCATGTCCATACTGCGATAGGTCTTTTTCGTCACTGAGAGGTCTTGGGGTCCATAGATCGAGCAAGCACCCCGTGGAGAATAATGACAGGATTGTGACTGAGAGGACGAAGATGCGATGGAATCCTGAGCACATCAGGATGCTAGCCCACGCAGAAGTCAATGCTCCCCCTGGTGTTAGGTTCATGAACGAGTATCTGCTCGGAATTGCAGGAACTGGACGCACCCTGGAATCCATAAAGAGTCAGAGAAAAAGAGGGACGTACAAGGATCTGGTAAGATCCTTCAGAGAACAAATACGAGTTGATTCCATCGCGGAGTCCAGCGAGACACATTCGTTGCCCGCTCCGTCAGGATCGGTCCCGGGCTCTGCTACTTCTCGCCCAGATGTAGCTGTACACGAGAGGCACAATTCAGCACTGCAGTCATCCCCTGGGAACATAGCTGTAAGTTCATCCAACGAATTGATGAGACGACACTTGGAGGAAGAGAGGATGTTTCTGCTCCGAGGAGGCCGCAGTTTGAAAGGTTCGGCCATGTTATCTGAGGCCATTCAGTCTGTATTGGTAGGCGGTGACCCGGAGACTTCATTGATGCGGTGGTTCTATATACAATTCCCTAAACTGGCAAACGAAGCCTCACGCCATCGACTGAAGCCACTTGCACCCAACGTCCAACAATCAAAGCGCAAACAGAGGCGGAATGACTACGGGGAAACTCAGGAATTATGGAAAAAGAATATGTCGAAGGCAGCGAGTAAAATTTTGGACGGAGATACTGATAAAGCCCCTCACCCTGACTTGAGGACTCAGGAACGTTTCTGGCGGCCGATCTTCGAGGAACGAAAGGAAAGATTTTTTCCAGCACCCGCGGACTTCACTAGTGACCCAGCATTCGCGAAGATCTGGGATACCATTACCACGAAGGAAGTCGTTGAATGTCGGCCTGATGGCAAGTCTGCTGCTGGCCCGGACAGGCTTAAGTCGAGTGAGTGGCTGAAGGAGGTTCCCGAGAGGGTTAAAGCCATTATCTTCAACATCATCCTCATGTCCGGTCGTGTTCCCACCGCTTGGAGGAACAGCAGAACCGTATTGATTCCCAAAGAGCCTGAAACAATGGACCCAGCTAAGTTTCGCCCAATCTCTATAGCTTCTATCGTACTGCGCCATCTTCACAGGATCCTTTCCAGCCGTCTTCTTGATGAGCCTCTATTGGATGAACGGCAGCGAGCCTTCATAAGAGCAGATGGGTTAGCGGATAATGTCTTTGTGTTAGCTTCTGTAATTGACGACTCTAGAAACAGCCTGAAGGAGGTCCACCTAGCAGCGATTGATGTGAAGAAGGCGTTTGACACGGTTTCACATGCAGCCATCGAGCATGTGCTCTTGGACAAGAAACTCCCGAGGATGTTCGTTGACTATGTGATGAACATCTACCGTACGTCTACGACTGTCCTGGAGGTCGACGATGAGACATCAACGGACATTCATCTAGGGCAGGGAGTAAGGCAAGGTGACCCTCTTTCGTCGATAATCTTTAACTTGGTTATCGACGTGATTTTGAAGCGCATACCCCCGACCTATGGCTACAACCTGAAGGGAATGAATGTTAATGCCCTTGCCTTTGCTGATGACCTTGTGTTGATAGCAGGTTCAAAGGAGGGCCTTCAGGACGTCTTGGAAGGTGTAGTACGTGACATGGCTGAACACGGTCTCGAACCAATGCCGAAGAAGTGCCTCGCTTTATCTCTGGTCCCCTCGGGTAAGGACAAGCAAATTAAAACAGTCACTACTCCCACGTTCAGAATCATGGGCTCTTACATTCCTCAAATTGGAGTCTTGGACACCTGGAAACATCTTGGAGTGCAGTTCAGTCATAAAGGACCGATTGCTGCCAGAATAGACATCAGGACTTACCTCGAGAAAATCTCAAGAGCCCCCCTGAAACCTCAGCAGCGCATGAAGCTCGTGAAGACATTCTTAATACCCAGGTTTCTTCACGTGCTGGTGTTCGGAAGGTCGAACCATGGAGCTCTAAGAAGACTGGATAGAGACGTCAGAAGCTACATTCGTCGTTGGCTCTTCCTTCCAGCCGACGTTCCAGTTGGATTCTATCATGCTCCAGTGATTGAGGGCGGGTTGGGTGTGATGTCGTTTGCATCAAAGGTCCCAGAACTCCTTAGGAGGAGACTAAACGGCCTGTGTTTCTCGGACTTCACTGCAGCAAGACACTGCCGTGACCTTGGCTGGGTGATCTCTCGGTTGCGCTGGTGTGCTTTTGCTAAGGTCAATTGTACGGACTGGGCACGTAAGCTTCACGCTTCAGTAGATGGCTGGGAATTGAGGGAATGCAACCAGTCGACACTGTCGAATAGCTGGGTAGATGATCCTTATGCGTCTATCCCGTCCCGTGAGTACATCCAAAACATCAGGACAAGAATCAATGCTCTTCCATCGCGTATGAGAACGAGCAGAGGCCAAGCTAGGAGGCAAGCGGTTCCAACGTTGTGCAGAGCAGGCTGCGGCGAAGATGAAACCACGGCACACATCGTACAAAGATGTGTCCGAACACACGGTGGGAGGATTCTGAGGCACGATGCAATTTGCAACAAGGTAGCCGAGCTCCTGTCCAAGAAGCAGTTCACAGTGGAGCAGGAACGTGTGTACAGAACGCGTGAAGGCGCAAGGAAACCCGACATAGTTGCTGCTAACGAATTAGGTGCTTGTATCTTGGATGTTCAGATTGTCTCAGGGAGCCAGCGTCTAGATTCTGTACATATGAATAAATGTAACAAATATGCGAATAACCCGGATTTAATAGCTTCTGTTTCAGAAAAATTTAATGTACTGGCAGCTAGCGTAAGAGTTTCAGCTGTAACAATTAGCTGGCGTGGAGTCTGGTGTCGTGAATCGGACGTCTTCTTGAGGTCGCTAGGAATCTCCAAGGGTGCAATGAAAGGCCTTACGACCAGGGTCATTCAGGGGTCGCACATAAATTTTAATCGGTTCAATTCTATGACCTCTGTTGCCTGCCATGGCAGATGGCCTTGGAGACCTCGTCGGGATCAACACCAGTGAATTTCATTATTTTCATTATCTGTATGTAAATATTGTACAATTATGTGTATGATATTCTTTGTTAGTTCATATTTTGTAAAATTACTGGAGGAGGTAGTGCTTCACACTACTTTCCTAATTGTTTGCCAGTTAGTTTGTCACCGTACCCATGCGGCTCATGGGAAATAAACGGCAGCACTTTCGTGGTGTTGTCTTAACTAGCCAAATGCCTCGTCATCTAATTAGTGACGCGCATGAATGGATTAACGAGATTCCCACTGTCCCTATCTACTTCCCGCAGGGGGTGTAATGGCGGTTATAGCCGCCATTGCACACGGGGTGTGACGACCCCGCGGACCCTGAGTCAGTTTGGTGTGGGCCCTGCATTTCTCCCTTGGGAGAGGTGCAGGAACTATACCAAACGGGGGGCTGGGTTTGGGGAGGGTCCCTGCATCCCCTGGGGGCGTTAGGGGATGTAGCGGCGGGTGGGACGCGAATTCGTTTGGTAGGGGGTGGAATGGGTTCAGGGAGGTTTGGG
>NW_021683258.1:0-1384 GCF_001412515.2 Diachasma alloeum | reverse complement strand
ATCGAACAGTTCCCATAAGCCTGAGCAATCTCCCCTATTATCTCTGATTGAACAGTTCCCATCAGAGTCACGTACCGACGTTGAATTTTATAGATGGCACTATTTATCGACCATTTTAATCCGCGAGATTTGAATTATTATTTCAAAATGAATATAAAACGTCTGAATTTTGAGAATGCCAAGAAAATGGTCGAACAGAGGACAATGAACAATGGACAAAAAATAATTTGACGAGTGTAAGAAAAACCGTTGCCAGCCTTCGTAAATGTCAAGTACATGAGTTGAGTTCTCAATTTTTTACTCTCCAAAATTCGTTACAGAAAGGCTTTTCCTGAAAATTCTAAACTCAGAGAGAAAAATAAACACATCGGTCACAGTAGTAAAATTGTAAAATCTCAATTCTGGTATATTTCGAAAGTTTCTCTGTTTCAAGTGGTCCACACGTGTTTGGGTTCTCCTTTGTTCATTGTATTCCTACGCGGAGGGCCTGAGACCCCTCAAGAGAAAAACTGGCGACGTCGCACGCTTTCCCTTCCTCCCTCTTTTTATTTTCCCCTATTCTCTTTTGGCTTACCCCTCTTCCCATCCCTCTGGGCTAGGATTGCGCGCGCAACTTTTTGGTCTAGTGGAGGTGTTTTGAGCCAACCCTTAGATTTAAAACTTAAGGGGTAACGGAACCCGTCGCACGTAGAGGTTAGGGGTCCCCCTATCAGTATTGTAGGTTCCCGTGGTTTTTTTAATTTTGTACGTGAAAAGTACAAAAGCCCATAAAATATAAATAAATGGATATGAATAAATAATAACGGTATGGAAAAATTCTACATCATCTTCTGACTCGTAAAAGTACTTCCCTCTTACAATTAGTGCCCTGTAAAGGACATGTTACCTCCTGGATACCACCCAATCATCATAAACAAGTTTTTACGAAAATTACGCAACAAAAGTACGTTTTTGTACTCACAATCTCTGTCTTGGACCTCACTCGATCGCTCTCTTCTCATGAAAATAGCCATCGGCTAAGAAAAATCTACAAAAAATCGGTTTTTCTACCATGACTTGACAGATTCCTACAAATAAAATGGCGTCGGCCTTGCCCTGGTCCTTGCCGTTAAATAATTTGCCATTTTTTTTGCATAAATAAGAAAAGTATGAGAAGAGAGCGATGCGTTCCGCTACTTTCAATACGGGGAAAAAGTTTCATTGATTCTCATTGCACAGAATCCAAGAAAACTTGTTTTTGGTAAACGTCTTTTTGTGGTCGGTTCCGTTACCCCTTAAGTTTCAGTCAGTCCCATCGTGGCTGTTGTTTCGACAACTTTTCAAGCTTCTCTCTTTAAGTAGTTTTTCTTCAGAGTTTTTACAAGTTTTTATAAGTTTATTAGAA
>NW_021683257.1:0-2154 GCF_001412515.2 Diachasma alloeum | reverse complement strand
AAAGATATAAAGTAAAAGAAAGAGCCAATGAATCATGAGCATCTGATGGGGGACGATTTGATAAACAAAGAAAAAAATGATGTTGTTGTACAACACAACGATCTGATTACTGCAAGATATGATCTAGATATCGACGGTTTTCGTGCCCTAACATTAATGCTTTCCAAAGTTGATCAGCGTCTGGAAAACCCTGGTTGGATAGAAATAACGACGCACGAGTTTCAGTGCATGTTCGATATCAACAAGAAAAACGTCTGGCGTAGCATGATAAAAGCCACAAAATCTCTGTCAAAAAGCCAGATCACATTTCATGAAATCAACGGAAAAAGAGAATCGTTCACAGTGATGAACTGGCTTTCAAAGTGCAACTATGAAAAAGTTAATGGGAAATACACAGCTATCAGAGCCAAGTTAAACCCAGAACTTGATGAGTTCTTGTTCAACATCAAACGCAATTTTTCTTGGTGCTTCTTGAATGCGATCCGCAAGGTGAAGACCCTGATGTCGTTTCGTATTTACATGTATATTCTCAGTCATAAAAGTCACCCACGTTGTAAGCGTGATGGTTTTTTTGAGGTAGATATCACCATTGATGATTTTAGAACCTTGTTTCCTGATTCAAGTAAAAGGTTTGTTGATCTTAAGCGGAAAACTATTGAACCAGCAGTCCATGATATCAATGAAAACACAGATATCTCCGTCCACTTCGAACCCATACGGCAGGGTCGGATGGTAACTGGTTTGCGATTTGGTTGCGTTGAAGAAAAGGCCACGATCCAAAAACCGATAGTCCCTCGTATGCCAAGGCGTCCACATGTGACAGCGGGATCTCACGTAGAAGGTGAGTGGATGAAGCGAACGACTGAGGTAATTTTTGATTATGAGCAGGCGCTACTAGCATATGACGATAAATTACAGTTGCCGATCCATATGCTGAGAAGGGCTGTACAATACTCAAAGGTGTATAAGCCCACCTGGCACAGGGAGAAGTTAATTGAATTGCAGAGGCGTGAAAAGACATGATATTATCTACGTCTGGGATTTGCTGTTTTTTTCATCAAAAAGAGAGTTAAATCATTATTCATGTCCTACTAGACTGATTTTGTAGAACTAAAGCAGATTAATAATTTCCTTCTTTAATAAGGAATAAAATGTTTTTTACTAATGAAATTTTAAAAGATAAGATAGAATTATCTAATGATGATGATTATTCCCCTTCACTTAATATAGCATATGGAGCAGATAGAGAATTCTTATTTGGTACTGGAGTATCAATAGTCTCTATTTTGTTAAATAACAGAAACAAAAAAATTCATTTTCATATTTTTACTGAACAGTTCAACAGTAAAGATATCTCTTTATTTAGAGAACTACAAGAAAAATACAAAACTAAAATAACTATTTATTATGTAAATTCAGAATGTATAAAAACTTTACCATCAAATATGGTATGGAATCATACTATTTACTTTAGACTCATAATAGCGGATTTTTTTTATGAAAAATTAGATAGAGTACTATACTTAGATTCCGATGTTTTATGTAATGGAGATTTAGAAGAACTAATATGTCTGGATATATCATCTAATCCCGTGGCTACAGTAATAGATATAGACAAAGAAAAATCTATAGAGATGGCCAATATATTTGATAATAAAAATATTGAAAATGGATACTTTAATTCAGGGGTTATTCTTATAAACCCAATTTTATGGAATAAGTTAAATATAACCGAAAAAACTATTAGCTTACTAAAAAACGAACATTTCGTCAAAAAATCAAAATATTATGACCAGGATGCTATTAACATGGCTGTGAATGGGAATAGCCTGATTATTGATGACAGATTCAACTACAAAGTACCATTAAATATACTTTACAAGAAACAAACAATAGAAATAAAAGATAATTCTATTTTTATTCACTTTGTCGGTTTAACTAAACCATGGCACGATTGGTCCAAGTTCTATTCTCAAACAGATGTATTTAACATAGCCAAAAATAGTTCACCATAGTGTAATGTGCAATTAATAAAACCAAAGAAAAAAATTCATTTCAAATATGCAGCAAAACATTTAAGATTTAATAAAAAGTATATTGAATCAATGATTTGTGGCTTTGTTGAATAAATCGAACTTTCGGCGTGAAACAGGA
>NW_021683256.1:0-2056 GCF_001412515.2 Diachasma alloeum | reverse complement strand
TTAAAACTGGATTTTCAAAGGAATGGAATTCGGAAAAAATTTGAAGATGCCTAGAAAATTAAATCGGTATTCCCCGTCGTTCGATAATTTTCCCGTTGACAAGCAGAATAACAAAACAACAATTCTACANCAAAGGAATGGAATTCGGAAAAAATTTGAAGATGCCTAGAAAATTAAATCGGTATTCCCCGTCGTTCGATAATTTTCCCGTTGACAAGCAGAATAACAAAACAACAATTCTACATATTTATCGAAATGGTGATGGGGGAAATAATCCGCCGAATACCCCTCGAGCTTAAAAAGAAAACGGAGTATTTTCCTCAAACTTCCCTGCATACAAAAGACTGCGTAAAGTTTTGCCGGAAAAATTTTAAACGGCGAGGCTTGACATATTCGCTTTTGTGTAATGAAGTCATCGGAAAATACCCGTTTATTTTGAAGCTCTTGGGGTATTATAACCGAAAATTTTTACTACTAATAAGTGTTATCAAGTCACACTTGTATATGAAATTTTGGGTCGATCAATTCAGTACAGCGTGGCACCCCGAGTGGAAATTCCGGACAGGTCTTGATCAAGTTTGGATCAGGTTAGACCAGACCACTGATCAGGTATTGATCAAGTTGACGGATTCGGTCCTGATCAGACATGTTACGCCTCCGACCAATCCGGATTTGATCAGGACGAATGGATCCGACCTTGATCAAGTCAACTGTATATGAAAACCGGATGACTTGTCTGTCAGTATCAATAACAATTATCAATGATAATTAATTCAAAACAAAAAATAATTCAATTTTTTCACCGTAGGCCGCCTCTCTTAATTAATCTCTATCATTATTACCTCTGAAAAAGCTTATTATTTTTTTACCGATGCTGGGGATCGAACCGGGGATCCTATGATTGCTAATTCTATGCCCTAACCACTACGCTATCGCCCTGTTATTATTGAGTAAACTGTACATTGCCTATATGATTTGTATCGGGGTATTAATTGAATTTATGATTATTCCTGATCTCGCGGGTGTGCGTTTGTATTCTCAAAGATGAAATATGTTCAATTAAATTTTTATTCATTTCATTAACGAATAATAATAATGATAATAACAATAACTCTAATAAATAAATAGACATTTAGTGATTTTTATTCTCAAGATTATAAATAAATTAAATAAAAATAAATTAAATTAAATTAATTTAATTTAAGGACCATTATAGTGTAATTAAAATAAATTAAATTAAATTAATTTAATTTAATGAATTTATTTTAATTACACTATAATGGTCCTTTTTAAAGATTGAAAATAATTATTGATAATGGTCGATCAAACTTAATTTGAATAGTATAATAATAGTTAATCAAATTGTCCGAAAAACTTATTAAAATTTATGTCAGGTGGAGCGGATCTGAATCTGATCATTTTCTCTTCAATTGACCCCTTTCAAATGCCGATCAAGGACATCGAATCCGAATTTGCTCAAATTGGGGTCAGGCAGCCGACCTCAGTGTGAGATCGTGCCTACCTGATCAGAACTTGATCTGAATCATCCTGCAGTTTTTCGGATCCGATCTACTGGATCAAAACTTGGTCGGGTTCTCATCAGGCATCATCTGATCATGTCTACCTGATCAGAACTTGATCTAAACCTGTCTGTAGTTTTTCAGATCCGATCTGCTGAATCAGAACTTGGTCAGGTTCTTATCAGGCATCATCTGATCATGTCTACCTGATCAGAACTTGATCTGAACCCGCTTGTAGTTTTTCGGATCCGATATGCTGGATCAAAACTTTGTCAGGTTCTCATCAGGAATCACCGGATCAGTCGAACCTTACAAAAACCTGATCAAGTTCTGATCATGCTTCACGTGGGCTTGAAGCAATTTCCACTCGGGACAGAGTCAATTATCTCGATTTTTTTTAATCTAAAAAAAGACACATCGTCATTTTCTCAATGATTTTCATATCTGGATGATCACAGAAGTTGTTCGATATTGAATTATGCAGTTGTTTATTAATACCGTCAGTGTGCTAGTTTTCGGTGGTGTACCTGTTTTCG
>NW_021683255.1:0-1086 GCF_001412515.2 Diachasma alloeum | reverse complement strand
AAATGCCACCCTTTCCTATCAATTGTTTTCCCATTATTTATTCAACAATATTATTGTAAATGCTTTGTAATTTCCAAAAACTCCATAGATTGTCTCTAAGTTCTTCAGAAAACCTCATAATTGTCTTGAATTTTTGGAAAACTCCCGAATTATCTTACATTTGGAAAAAAAATTNGTAACGAAGCTGAAACACGTATTTATTAATTTCTAACAATCTCTTGATGAGTGCTCACATAAAACATAAAACCTACTCTAAAATTTTCATATTATCAGTTTCAATAGTTTCGATTTTTGATTATTATCTTAGTCAAGCTGAAGGGCTCTCTTACCATATTTATAACACAATTCCGGCTGCAATGTTCATTTTGCCTTTTTTTTCCGTCGGACTCAGAATTCCTTTCTTCCATTCATTGTTCATAATCATTGTCATTGCAAAAAGCAGTGCGACTGATGAAAATGATGTGCCTCAATTTATTAACTATGAAAGATTTATATTGCAATGAATAATCTGCGCATATGCTAATTCTTCTGCGCACTGAATTTCAATCATAATTACAATCCAATTTCTACTCGAACATAATTCGAAGAGTAAATTGCCGAAATTCAATGTTTGGTGATACTTTGGCAAAAGTGCTTGCCAACACCGTAATACAATTTTTCAATCACTTCACTCGGTAATTCAATTGATCTATTGTTCATATCATCAACATAATTCCCCATTTAGAATATTGTCACCTCATGTTTTCAGCACCAAATTTTGGAAATTAAAACGTAAAATGACNGCAAAAAGCAGTGCGACTGATGAAAATGATGTGCCTCAATTTATTAACTATGAAAGATTTATATTGCAATGAATAATCTGCGCATATGCTAATTCTTCTGCGCACTGAATTTCAATCATAATTACAATCCAATTTCTACTCGAACATAATTCGAAGAGTAAATTGCCGAAATTCAATGTTTGGTGATACTTTGGCAAAAGTGCTTGCCAACACCGTAATACAATTTTTCAATCACTTCACTCGGTAATTCAATTGATCTATTGTTCATATCATCAACATAATTCCCCATTTAGAATATTGTCAC
>NW_021683254.1:0-1361 GCF_001412515.2 Diachasma alloeum | reverse complement strand
AGCCACTTAACAGCCACCTAACTTAAGTGGCTGCTTGCATCCCAGGGGCGAGAGGGAATCTCAAGTCGAGAAACGACAAACGAACCTATTTTGCTCCATTTTTTTCCTAATGAGCGCGAGTGGGGGGAGGAGGAGATTTTTTTTTTCTTTTTTTTTCGGGGTTCATGAACGGAAAAATGCACTCTACGCACTAACACACTCCAGATTGATGATATAAGGAGTGTAGTGTCCGACTCGGTCAGGTCTCGATGGTTGCGACCACGAGCAACTATGGTTTCCATGTGTTTGCTCGGCGAATGTGCAACCCATACGGACTAAAAAACCGAACATGACCCTAGTCATCTTTGACCTTTTCCTTCCCCTCGCGGCACCACCGTTAATTATTACCTCAATTTGGGAAATGGCTCACAAATCCATTCTGACGCACCCGATAACGACTTCCTACTCTCTAAAAAATATAAAAGTAGAAAGTAGAGACTTCGCTCCCCATAAGGGTCAAAAAGTACATGTACTTTCTCTTTTCCCTCCACTATTGGAACAAAGAGAGAGCTGAACTTACTCCTGGGTCCACCAGGAATATCGCAGGAAATTCACGCGACGCTCAGTGGTCAAGCTCGGTCGTGATACTGGTTCACACATGGCAATCCCCTATATTATATGAAGTCGGACCAATGTCGGGTCAGAACGGGGTGACAAGGGGAATGATCACAACGGTGAAGCGAGGCCGAAAAGAATGGAGAGTCAAGTGAGAGGTACGGGTCGAGTCTCGCGAGAGTCGGACAGAGCAGACGAGCGGGATGATTGCAAGCGTCAGATGTGAGCCACCTGTAAAGTGATCAGAAGGGTCAAAAGGGGGGAACAAGTAGAATGATTTGGAGGTGCAGTGGTTAGAAGGTTGAAATCGCTGTGATGAGGGGAATGTTGAGAGTCAAATGAGAGGTACGAGTGGTCTAATCATAGAAGTCAAGTGGGGTGACAAGTTGAGTAATTACGAGAATCAAATGAGAAGTACATGGAGTGGAGTGATCGCAAGGGTCAAACGGTGGTTACGAGTGGGCTGATAACTCAGAGTTAAATGGGAGGTACGAATAGAATGACCGCAAAGGTCAGATGTGGGAGATGGGCGGAGTGCTGAGGGTCAAACGTGACGTACGAGTCAGGTGATCACAATAGTCAAAAGGAGGAAATAAGGGGAATGATGGCAAGGGTCAAACGGTGCTGATGAGTTGAGAGATAGTGGACTCTTGCGATGTTTGTCTTGTGGTTCTCCACGATGCATGACTTTCCCGTCGTAACCTTTGCGACGTTTGAACTTCGTAAAGCATGACTCACTCTCTTCGTTTCTCGTATCTAGCTGGTGT
>NW_021683253.1:0-1822 GCF_001412515.2 Diachasma alloeum | reverse complement strand
TTTTTTTAGCTAGAAAAAAAGTTTGCAATTTGTCTGTTCCCCCAAATCTGTCATTACCTTCTTTATCAGTTTATTATCAATTATTGAGTATTTCACCATGCTTCCCTGAGAATTTCATTCGATTTTATAAAATTCTGATTAAAATAATTTTAAATACATTTCAAGTTGAAACAGAAGATTTATTCGTTTAATTTAAATTTCTGATGATCTATTGTAATCCTCTGAAATTCATTATTTCCATCATTTAGAAAACTGGAAAGTTCTTCCATTTTTCGAACAGAATTCCCTTTTTTTCAATTATCATCGCTTTTACTGTCCTGATCGATCTATTTCATGTTTAGTGAGAATTCATTCATATTTCAATCTTTTTCTTTTTATTTATTTATTGTTTATAGTGAATTATTATTTTTTTAGCTATCAGAGGATTCGTAAAAACGCCTTGGGCTGTCATCGAAAAACAAACTGATAGTACAGGAAACACCTGTTATGGATCCATTGCTGCTCAGAAATATTTTGTGGACGTAAAAATGAATGAATTTCCTTCCAACTACACGTGTCCATACATGAAGGGGCAGCATGTTCAATGCATCGGAAAATTGATCAAGAATGGTCAATACTGGATAAATTTAACCCAATTATCATTTTTTTTTACTCAATTTTGACTGTTTGACATAACTCCTAATCTTTTAATTTCAGGAAATTCTTTTTTCTTCGTTGTCCAGGGTCCAGGTTGCATTTCTCTTGTTGATGAGACAGTGGCAACGCTCAAGGATCTTTTGTTATGCCAGCCACTGATGAATCTTAATCCACCCGCTTCCAATCAGGCTACTGGTTCTTCCCAGCCGAAGAAGTTGAAAAGGAGTGAATTATTTGCTAAACAATTTCCAAGAAAAGTGAATCCCTCTTCCTGTTATGCATATTTGTTTCATAATTGTTTCTAACTGTATTTGTTTTTTGTTCCAGGATTGAAATGTTGCGACAAAGATTGCTATGATTAACTTTCTCTGCTTCACCCTAATGATTTTTCCTTTAAGACAATAAAAATACAACCGGATTGATGCATAATGTTCAAGACAAAGGATAAATGAGTACAGGGAATGCCCGCCGCCAATCGATTGCTATCAAATATTCAATTATTGAATCGGCAACTGATTCGATTTCTATTTTGTAAAGAAAAATTTCAATTTCTGCGTGAATGGGAAATTTTGAAAGCACTGGTCTTGAGAAACAAATTAAAAAGTAAATAACAGTAGATTATAAATAAATTTGTATCAATCTTGGTATCGTCTTCGAAGGATCGAAACGTTGATTAAATCATCAATTAATCTTTATCAAACATAATTTCTTTCAATATGGATTATCGATTAGGATTATCTATTGTCAACAATGAAAGTAGCAACTAATTCAATCCCGATTCTGTATGACAATCTTTCAAATTTGCCTCAAATGAGAAAATAGACTATACAAATGAAAAATTGAAAGAATTGTCCAATGAACAAAAATGAAGGCTCGATCAATGAAAATAACTCAAAAATTTGACTCGTGCTTATCAATATTTCCAAAACATGGAAACATAAACTTGAAGATTGATTGAATTTTGTTAACTGATGTTTTCCAGTTGATTCTTAGTAATCGAAATTTGAAAAAAATCATATCTTTATTCGTTCTTAAAATATCACACCTTGATCGGCGCTTTCTCACTCCTCGGCTTCCTTTCTTCCTGAAAATCACTAATATTTTCGCCGTTCATAGAGAAGCTCATTACAATTGATTTCATTATCTTCTGCGGTAACGAAATTAATGAATCAATCCGTTTTTTTTT
>NW_021683252.1:0-1415 GCF_001412515.2 Diachasma alloeum | reverse complement strand
AAACAGACTTCTGAGAAAAAATAAACTTTTTTTTCTCCCCCGCTGCACCACCAAGTTCTTCACAGCACCAAAAAAGAGTTTCTAATTCGGATCCGAAATTTCCTGAATTTTACTGTGAGAAGAAGAAAAATTAAATAAAATGTGGCGATCAGCATGAAATGGGCGATCTAAACTCTCTTTTCGTGATTTTCCCGATAAAATTAATCATGACATAAAAAACAATATTTTTTTCGAAAAATTGAGAAAATTTCCGATCAAATCTATATTTTTGAAATTTTTTTTTATGAATTATAGTACTGCATAAATAGAATTGGAAAATTTAGTTTTGAATTCAGTTTTGAAGATATCTCTGTCAATTATTGAGTTATATGAGCTCCGGCAGCGCTTATTTTTCTGCATTTTACTTGTATTTTACGATAAGAAAATAAAACTAGCACCAAAAATTTTGAGGAAATATTTTAGGTCGGTATTTGATGGACTCGCTCATATATATTTCAATTGATCTAGATAGAACACATCGAGATGAGTATTTAAGGAAAATGAAATCCGTAGAGTAGTTTTTGAGATATTGAGGAAAAACGATTTTTGGATGAAGTTTAGCAGAGAATTGCATCTCGATGATACCAATTTCGAGTCAGAATTTCAGATTTTTATCAATTAATTTCACCGTATTAACCCTTCACGTACGGGGCAATTTCGTTTACAAGCGTGGTGTACGCTCGATACAACCAGAATTAGATGACTTCTGATTAATGGAAAATTATGAAATTTACATGTAATTGAAGCTACAGTATTCCTTTTTACGATGTTATTTGTCTGATTGAGTTACTTTCCATGGTTTTGAAAATAATCAATTTTCAAGAGAGTCATTCACAATTTGATGAGTCGATCTCATGGATTGACCCCGTACCTGAGGGGTTAATGTTGTATTTTCTAAAAATGACCGACTCAAACTCAAACTATCATACGCGGACACACAGACATTTTCCAAAAACATAATTTCTCGACGTTTCATAACATTCTACATCATTTTCTGACAAAATTAAAAATGTCAAAATCCGACAAATGCAATGCTTCCATTCGAAAGCAAAAACAAGCCGCCCGCTGTAGCATGCGACTGGTTGCATGTGACTGATTGCATGCGGCTGATTGGATGCATTCGGTAGGTGTTTCAATTGGTTAATTATTCCTTCTGTTTCTACCAATGCCATTGGTAGTGAGCTTCCGAGTGGGATTTATAAAAATTCGATGTTTAGTTTTATCTTTAAATCATTGTATACTAGGAACTAGAAATTTTTCACGGAAGTCTAACTTCCCATTTCTGACTGGTGGTCAGAGTTTCAAGTGCTTTCTCCGAAACTTTTGACATACTAGAGTAGGGTGAGCTGCCTATTTGCGGAACACCACCCAAGAAC
>NW_021683251.1:0-2282 GCF_001412515.2 Diachasma alloeum | reverse complement strand
TTTCCGGAGAGACCATCCTGAATCCTTCCCTTGGAATTCATCCACCTTGACTAAAAGTTTATTTTTTATCAATTCTTCAAACCACTGGTTGAGCTAGGTAGATTCCAAGACAATCTCATTTTTTGTGCTGAAAAATTTATCTTCCTCCAAAAATTCTCCATTTTTTCGAACATCATATTTACACCATAACACTACGTTCACTTTTAAACCACGTTCCTTTTTTAAAGCATTTTCAAGTCGCACACAAAGCATTCGGCGAGCATCATTCAAAAATTTAANCGGAGAGACCATCCTGAATCCTTCCCTTGGAATTCATCCACCTTGGCTAAAAGTTTATTTTTTATCAATTCTTCAAACCACTGGTTGAGCTAGGTAGATTCCAAGACAATCTCATTTTTTGTGCTGAAAAATTTATCTTCCTCCAAAAATTCTCCATTTTTTCGAACATCATATTTACACCATAACACTACGTTCACTTTTAAACCACGTTCCTTTTTTAAAGCATTTTTAAGTCGCACACAAAGCATTCGGCGAGCATCATTCAAAAATTTAATTAAATCTTGTTTTTTCAAATTAATGATGACACTAGTCCTCATGCGTCCTTCAAATGCACTTTGAATATCCTCCCATCGCACTCTATCAGTTAACTTATCACTCAACCCTCTTGCAACGGTTTCCAAGGCTTTAAATGAAACCTCGAATGTTTTCAATCGCGATAACATATATGTCAAACGCAATTTTTGACCCTGAGAGACACCCTCATCCAAAAGTTGTTCGACCTCTCGCGTCTTACCACGGATGTCATGGAGACTTCGTTGGATTTCCGCTGGTCTTCGCTCCATCTTCACGATATCATATTCTTCCTCCAAACGCTTGAGCCACTGCTTGCACACAAGAGAATTCATCGTGACAAAAATTGAAACGAGTAACGTAAGTCTTACGTAAGAACTGATGGAAAATCATGGAAAACCTCGGCTTTATAGTCTGAACAATGGGAGGGGGTAAATCACGTGAAAAAATACAAAGATAGAAGTTTTCGCAGAAGGCGAGATAATTTTTTGTGAAAAGGTATTCTCAAGATCACTTATCACGAAAGGAAATTGAGTCTGAAAAGCTTTCATCTTTTTTACATTCTTACTCTTTTAAGCCTGATCTAGCTAAAATCCTCGGGAATAAGGGTGATAAATCATGTAGGGAAACAATTTACAGAAATGTTCATGGATGACGCGATAATTTTTTGTGAAAAGGTGATTTTAAGATCACTTATCTCGAGAGAAAATTGAGTCTGAAATACTTTCACTTTTTTTCTTACACCTATTCTTACCCTTATCTGGCTGAAATACAGGAAAATAGAGGTGTCATAAATTATGTGTAAAATAAGTTTTTGTGAGATAGAAGACAAGGTATTTTGAACATCATATCCTAGTCTGCTCTTGAGATTTTTCAGATAAATTCTCATGATTTATAAGAGTGATCCTACAGCTTTCCACATTTTTACTCTCGCTGAATATTCTCTCTGAATCATATAGCTTTCAAATCTGCTGATCAGATAACGGAGTAGAGTACAGATTTTTTTCAGAGGGATTGAGTATACCTTTCCGACAATTCCCCAATCGATGACCCTTTCAAGTTTTATGATTTGAAAATTGAGGCAGTGTACAGATTTTCCGATGCAGATAGTAGCTTTGGAATTCTCCATATACCCCTAATTTCACAACTAATGGATTTTTCAAATTTTATAACTCAGATATTGGTGTTGTACGGGATTTTTTTTCTTTTCATAGTCTAGAGGGGGTTGCCCCAAAACGGTCTACTATCTCGAGTTGATGCCTTTAGCAGTGCACCCCTAATGGTTGGAAGGATAGGTATTTTAGCAGATCACCTCTTTCTTTGAGGGTGGTCTAGTAATGAGAGGTCTGATAGTTTTTCTCCCGAAATAAAGTAATGAAGCACTCGGTCTGGGTTATAAGAATAGTTTTTGGGTCTTTTATTGTTTGTAAGGTAAGTGGTCTGTGTTAGCCCACTCTAACACAGACCACTTCTGCACTTCTGCGGCGGGACCACTTTTGCACTCTTTTCTATGTGCAAAACCCCGAAAAATTCTCGTCGTGGGGGTAGTTTACTTCTATAAATGCCATTTGTCAGTCACCCTCAATTCACAGTCTACCACAACGTCTTCAAACGACAGGAAATCTTAACAGTTCATCCAAGTGTTTGTGGAAGTTTTCGTGTATGTGCAAAATGAATCCCATCCAGGAATACGTGGCAATTAAGGAGAATGT
>NW_021683250.1:0-14514 GCF_001412515.2 Diachasma alloeum | reverse complement strand
GTCGATTGCAAACGCCCAGGTAAAAAAAAGAATCACCAGGAACCATAGAGCTTTTTGTGAAGTTCACGCATCATTCCATCACACGAGCCCTCTAATTCTTGATTTGACGGCTTGCCATACAGTACAATGTCATTTCAACGCGCAGACAAGCGACGCAGCCAACTACCGGCTGTTCAAAAATTCATTGGCTCGCTCAATTGTTGAGGTAGTGTAGCATCACAATGAATTTTCCATTCAGCAAAGAGGATTCGTTAAGAAGGAAAACCTAAATTTGTAAATTTATAATGGATCATAGATAAACTGACAATAACAGAGGTTTTTTGATAAATGAAATAGTTTTACGGAGTTGACTAAATATAATCGTGACTCCTCTAAACCTAATGGATTCCATGGTAGAGGTAAACTTGGAGAAAAATATTATGAAAATAATGTCTGCGTGAGATTCTGATCAACAGCAGGAAAACGAGATGACTATGAGAGAAGGAGGAAAGGACATAAACGAGTATTGACAAGGATTTATGGAAATAAATGACGCGTCAATTTTTTGATTCATTACGTCGTGTTTTTATTAGTACACTGATTTCCGAAAAAATACTTGATGAGGACAGCCGAATTTCGCCACGCCTAACTCCACCTGAAACTCCGCCCATGATACAGAGAGGAAGTGCAGACCGTCCCAGTTCATACAGAGCTGTCCGTATATTCGCTGCCCTCCACTATACCTCCATATTTTACGGACAATAGTCGGCTCCATTCCCCGTGGATATACTGTTTGGCTGTGAAAATCGAAAATGGAGACGGAAGTATGACAATGATCGGGATCTCTGAAACAGAAATTTGTAAATTCCTAACAGTAGATAGATAAGGTAAGGAGATAGCAGCCGATGAAAACTCTGAAAATCGAAAATGAACATGGCAATATGACATACATTGGGATCTCTCAAGCAGACATTTTTGATTCACTAATAATAGATGAAAACTAAAAATCGGAAATAAAGATATCAGTATACATATATGAAAACGATTAGGATCCCTGAAACAGAAATTTATGCATGACGATAGATGAAAACGTGAACACATTGATTGCGATCATAACATGAGAAAGTAAGAAGGAGTGACTGCCATTATAGTGTCATGGTCAAACAACAAACGAAGATTTTCTCAATATATTTATCCTCTCAGCGAGGAGTTTGCTCATATAGTTTGACCTCTTCTCATAGATGCAGTCACTAAGTATCATGAATTTACAAATTTGTCCGACCTCTCTAATTGTTTTTGTTTTGTTTCATCACTTTACACCTTCTTACTTTCTTCTGCTATGATCGCAATCGTGGACAAACTTGTAAATTCATGATTTTTTTTCTGTGAGTGGATTATGGTCATTTTNAAAACGATTAGGATCCCTGAAACAGAAATTTATGCATGACGATAGATGAAAACGTGAACACATTGATTGCGATCATAACATGAGAAAGTAAGAAGGAGTGACTGCCATTATAGTGTCATGGTCAAACAACAAACGAAGATTTTCTAAATATATTTATCCTCTCAGCGAGGAGTTTGCTCATACAGTTTGACCTCTTCTCATAGATGCAGTCACTAAGTATCATGAATTTACAAATTTGTCCGACCTCTCTAATTGTTTTTGTTTTGTTTCATCACTTTACACCTTCTTACTTTCTTCTGCTATGATCGCAATCGTGGACAAACTTGCAAATTCATGATTTTTTTTCTGTGAGTGGATTATGGTCATTTTAGGAGGGAGAACTCGGGGATATAACTATTGTGCAGATCAATTTCCTTTCCAAATCTCTAGTTATCAAAGTTTGTGAACATCTTCTTCAACTAATGACGCTATTTCAGATGTATTGTAAAAAAGACAAAGAATTTTCTCCCTCCTCACTTGCAGGTTTTGATTCATTTCCGATACGGCTTAGAACAATGATACGTTTCCGAACAGAAAGTAAATATACGACCACCATCCATCGCAGGTTATCATTCAAAATATAATTTCTGGGAGAATGCAGATTTTGGCTGAAACGCACAGTGCAGAGATACTAAGAGGCCGATATTTTTATAATTGACATTCCCACGTTTTTTGTGTTGAATGGTGTTCATTTCTTAGGTTTGTTATGGCGATTTTGTTTTGATCACAAATGAACACCCGGAATGTCAATTTGGGTAGGCTAACGCCATTCACCTCAGTGGATTCTGTCTCATGTGCTTCGTCTACCATAACTATACAGGCCATTATTTATATATTCGATCATAAATGAGAAAGCATAATCTTTCTATTTTCATGTGACGTGCAGTCACGAATGTCCTCAACTTTTGCTATTTGTGTGAAATTATGTATACTACATTTTATATTGGAGTTTCACCTGGCACATGAGACTTTCTATGCGGTTGGATTATATCCACTGAGTGGTATCCCAGATATAGGCTCCAACCTCACGCCCGTGAAGATGTTTCTTTTGAAAATGGATAATAAGTGACAACAATTTTGCATACATCTTCATCATACTGGGATACACTGACGCGTATAGAGTACAGTCGACTTTCCTTAGCTCTCCACGTCTCCAGCACTCCGGGCATTACAGAGCGGGAGAAGATCGCCCCCCACCACGTGCGTGACGTCACGCACGGGCGACAGCTCCAGAGGGGAGGTGCGTTTTAGGAGATGGGGATAGCTATACCGTTCTCGCTTGAATAGTCAGAGTATCTCTGTTATCAGATACGCCCCGTACACGTACAGAAGAGGCAAGTTCTAGCTTGCCGTTTTTGGAATCCATCTCCCTGAAAATGGAGAGCTACGGAGAGTCTACTGTACCTACACTCATCGACTGGAAGGCTCTGTTTCCAGTTGCTTCCTCCTACCCATGTTCTTTTATTATGGCCATCGATTTTTCTGTATTTCATGTCACGTTTCTGTTCTCTCCGCACTATATTTCGCCATCATTCATTCGCACTCTACTCAGAATTAGTCAATGAACGAACTATATTACTACATGAGGAATCTACCTGAAAGAAGTTTGTTCTTACTTGTCAAGCAGGTGAATACCGTCTCCAATATGATTTCCATTTCCGCGTATATATCAGGTGAGCAGTTTGGTGGAAAATGGGATTATTATATGATTAATATAATGATAGCACCACCCAGTATCTGTCGGTAGAGTCTGATGACGGATAACTTTCAAAGGATATCTCCTAGTTATTAGAACGTTCATATAACATATTCCATTCGTGTTGTATCCGATCTTCAAGGTTAGGAATAGCAATATTACAGCGCACAGAAAGAGGGAAATGCCGTAGCTCACCAGTCTGACAAATTCTCAAAAGATGCTGGCGCAATGTCCCTTGATCATAACGTATTTGGGATGGATCGAGAGAATACACCAAAGTGACTGCAAATGCAGCTGCAAAAACGCCGCAGTCAGTTGAACCAATTTGACTTTGTACAGACGGAAAAACAACTGGTAACTCACCAGTTTTATATTTTGGGAATAATTGTCGAAGAACTGGCTTGTAAGGTGCAGTACGGTCGTGTGCTGTCGAAGGCAATGAGTCATAAATATAAATCGTTTTTGTATCATAATAAGCACATACCCAATGGTTTCCACCACGATTCAAAATTTGGATATGTTTTTGCAATGGATGTATAGGCTCTATTAGGTCCAGAGAATGTTGCAATAACAGGAGAGGTCGAAATACGTAAAGACCTTCCGTAACTTCGCCTATTATCCGCCACAATACATCGAAATGATCGGATTCTAATTCAGCACGACCCTGTAGAATATTGATTTCGCGATCGCTCAGTTCATATGCGATCAGACCTTCCACAATTGATTGATTTTCTTCTTGATTTATGCTGTCATCGAATTCTGGATAATGTTGAGAAGTTTCCAGATCATCACCATCATTCCTATTTTCGCAGTGAACCAGAGACTGATGGTTTTTTCCAAAATTCTTCAATTCCTGATTGTTCTCGTTACCCTCATCATTGAAAGTTTCGGTTCGCTCATGAGAATCCTTACTTGCTGTTACCTGCGCAACAGAAGGCTTCTTGGCGCGTTTGTTATCCCGTAGGGGCATATTCCTCATCTTTCTACTGTCTACAATCTCTGGAATCATGAAATCTTCATAGAAAGTACGAAGCTTTGGAATCATTGTTTCTCGCCAAAATACCTCGTCGCTCGTGACATCGACAGATATAGAGTTTTTGGACGTTGCAATCACTAACCGACAGGAGTTCTTCTCTGTTATTGCCAGACTTCCTACTATCTCATAATAGAGTGGATTGTTGCGATTCAGTTCTCTCATATCGTTGCCGTCGTCATCCTTACCAACTAGCTTGAATAGCTTCTGGAGACCTGATTTGTCAGTGCTCATCGCTTCATCGATTGTTTTGTCTCGAATATTGAAGGGACAATGAATAATGACGATATCACCATTCGGTAACATACCGTCCGGTTTGCAACCTACAAATTTGAATTCGGGGTGGATGAATAGACCACATTTCATCAATCCTTGTATTTCTCGAGTGATCCGATCTCCCACAGATTGCTCGTGCGCTTGGATGGCTTTTTTGCGGATAGGAGGATACAGAATCTTTGCAAGTGTTGGAGCAGTTGGTGTCGTTTTTCTCATATTGCATACCTGTCCGAAGTGTTCACTGCAGAGGATTCTCCTCTGCTTCATAGCTAGTAGATCGAGATCATGACGAGTATCTTCTTCAATCTGTACACGATTATCATTCCACTGTTCTAAAGTGCTCAAGTGAGCTCGTACAGCTTCGTCATAGTCAGGCAGGGCCAAATCTGGTTTTTCAGGATTTTTACCATAATCAGGAGATTTGTCCATCAAATCCGTTTGACCAGAGGCAAGTTGTGGAGATTTCTTACTTTTACGGTATCTCCTGTTGAAAATATTCTTCTTTCGCCTCTGCAGTTCCATCCCCAGGAGTAGCGCAGGTGGCTCTTTCCCCAATTTGAGATGGAAAATGCTTCCAATTGCTTGAGTAGAAAATTGAATCACAGTCATTGCTATGCGAGCGGGATACACTCCTCTGAACTGAACATTTACACCCTTGTGGTAATTATATTTAGCCAAAAGAGCATTGAATGACTCAGCATAATTCGTTGTTTGGTCTTCCAACAAATCACTGGCTTTATGACTCCATTTTCGCAGTACTTCCTTCAAGCGTTCATACAATCCATACCTGTTTAGAGCGGGAACCAAGTTCACCTCACTTTCTTTGCCCTGTCCATCGCAGAAGTATCGAGCACACGCTTCATGATTCCCAAAGACGTGATCAATAATATTGAGGATATCTTTCTTCAACTGTATTTCTTGTTCTTGTTGCTCGATCTCTTGTCTTTTGTGATAACGAGATGCTGCCGTGACGCTTTTGCTGATACGTCTGGTTGAGTTCCAAGCTAACGACTTCAATCTCTGGGCTTCTTCTGATCGACCTGGCTTGAAAGCTAGAATCTCCCTCCTGATTTCGCCAGTACGAGCTCGACCAACATGAAGCTTACAGTCAACTTTTTTTACTGAAGCTATATCATCATAAGGATTTGCCTGTACAACCCGAGCATGAACACTGCTGTCACCATCTCCGATGAGCTCAGTATACATAAGGCCATGGTCCTTTCTGCTATTCCTGAAGTGTTCTACAATGATGGCACTCTCAACAGGCAAAATGCTCTGATCTGCTGGCCAATTCTTCCAGCATCTATGGTCGTGGGGTGGGAGAGTACCATTCTCAATCCGCTTACAACGATAGCAATATCGATTCCTGTATCCCGCAAACAGAACTTTTTTGGTCCATGGACAAATACCAACGGCCATCCCTGAATCAGATCTGCCTTTATTCCCGTAAGACCGAACAAACCAGGAACCATCCGTGACCATTGGGCAGGTTGGAATCCCATTGATAATTCGCCCCATTTGCCGAGCTATAGTGCACACTTCAATGCCATTCAGCTTCATCTGTTCATCAGCAATCTCTACAAATATGTCGTCGATTTCAACGCTCAATTTTTCATACTTATTATAGCTTGGACAATGAATTGAAAGATTACTCGTCCATTCTTGCAATGCTGCGTGTCCTTTACCAATCAAATGTGTTGCCACTACAACGGCTCGATTTATGTCCAAATGATTATCCTCCAGTACTTCAGACCAAAGCTCGCTCTGGACTCCACACATTTCACATCGTAGAATAAATTTGGTCCTGAAACCGTCATGCATGACTCCGATTAGTTCCTGATCTTCGATACCACAATTGAACGGGGCGTGCAGTTTGCTTTTAAATTGGTCCTTCAACTGTTTTAAAATATGGGAAAATTTCACAATAGAGAGGCCTTGAGGATCGAAATCACTTGATTTCTTCCTTGGTTTCTTGCTTTCATTGTTTTCACCCGACTCGCCTGATGAATCGTATGGACGATCACCACCAGCAAGGGCATCACGATTTTGAGGTTGATCATTCATGTCATTTTGATTGGACGTCGGCGATACATGTTCCGGATAGTTTCCTGATGCTCTTTCGGAGCTCTCCTCTACTCCATTTCTATCATTGTCGAGGCCTTGAAGAGGACAGTTGAATTCCACGCGTGGTTCGGCAGGAGTGATATCCATCAACTCGTCATACTGATTATTGAAATCAATTGATATCGAATGACAGCTGCCTTGAGGGATGCCTGACAAGGAATTGCGTTCTTCACATTCGCCATCTTGGTCTCCTTCCATACAAGGGAGAGATACAGGAAACGTTTGTCTATGATGCATCTCATCTGCACCGCTCTCTGGAATAGCGTCCCCGATTTCGTCGTCAAAGTCCATGATCAAGCATTCTTCCGTGATACATTGTTCGTTGGCCCATAGACCATCAGAAATAGTGCTATTCGAGTATTGCGTACAGGTTCGTGAATTCGGGGAGGAGCTCCTGACCATTCTCGAGTAATCGTGATCCTGAAAAAAGACACTCGTCCGTCCTGACAAGAAAATACCTCGGTCACTTTCCACTGTTGCAATGCTATCACAATCGGATCGTTCTTCTGAATGCATTGCTCTAGTGTCTCCTTTCGCCAGATTATCCCTTACTTTAGCCAATGACGGTAATTCGCCGATCAGGAGAGCGTCTTCACTTACTCCACTTTCCTCTGCAATTTCCACAGTGTACAAGACACGTGTAAATCCAATGCTGGCAGCCAATCCTGAATCAGCCTTCAATAAACCTGGCCGCAGGACAGTTTTTTGTGGATGCGCAGCGGGTGTTCCTGAAATATTTCGGGAGTCTTGCCCAGTCAACGGAGCGTCATCACAAATTGGGTGTCTTCCACTGTTATCCGCTTCCATTACTGTCATTCTGATGCAGGCTGCATTGGTTGTAGAAGTTTCGTTCACACCAGGAGTAAAGCCTCGTTTCTCTTTCATCAATGCTGATCCTTCATTAGCGCAGTTATCAACATCCATGAGGTGAGAATCTTCACTAAGTTTCACCGCATATTGTGTTTCGGGCTGCTGGCCTCCTGCTTCGCGTTGGGCATCCGAGGTATCATTGTCAGCTATGTTCCCCAATAAGTCAGCCTCGGTTAGACCTGATTTCAAAATCCATGATTCTCCTGTACTGCTTCCTTGGGAGCCGAATGGTGGGAACGATGGATTAGAAGCGGTGCTGATTTCCACAGTCTGCCTTTGTCTTGATTCAGATCCGATCTCTTCCCCCGCAGACGTGTCATGCTGGTTGGCGTCTGTGGCGGTGTCGCTTTCGAGTTACGGTCTCCCCTGATCCCCCCCGCCCTCACTATGGAAAGAAATGTTCATACTTACCTGTACGTCCATCCTGTCCTCACCATGGCACCCAGTCGTCGCCCCACTCCCGTCAACTGACTCCGCAAGTTTCTTCTTCCTGCAAACAATGGATCGCTTGATTCCAAACTGGATTTAAAACTAAGTGCGAAATGTATATATGTTAGTCAGTGTTTGTATGACAGTTCGGGAACATTGAGCTTTAGATCTCCGGGAATATCGATATCGGAGGAAAATGAAAACAAGTATCCTCTGCTCATCATTACCATTCCAGTTCCGATTGTTTTTAGAGAATACCATTGGAAGTAGTAACGAATGGAACAACAGCTGACTGTGAACGTCACGTGCATTCATCCGTGTAATATTTTTATTCACTGGCTCCACGGATAGGAAAAAGCTGATTTACTACCAAAACAAAATCCTGCATCTGCAGGAGGAATTTCTATGCAACTATAGTATAGTTAACTTTACCAGTGCATTCAGAACCTCGTTTATTCGCCACATTTCAAATTCGAAAAGCAATGGAGATAACTGTTGACGAAATTGCTATTGGATGTATAAAGAAATTGAGGAAAAATAAACCCTCTCATATTTGAGATTTTTCGTCGAGTGATTAGAAGATTCGTATAGCTGAGATCCATAAGGATTTATGCACATCTGAAAATAGAGATGAAAAGTATTCCAGGATCGGGTCCGTTATCGAGAACAACCTCTTGCATGTATTTATGTGCCTCAATATTACGGCCCGCTCGGAACTTCTCACTAATTGTTGCAGGAGAGCGTAGAGAACATGCATTTTTCTGAAAGTGTTATGTTACTTTTGCGAGTGATCGCGAGATCTGTGAACACATTTCCCCTTAGGAAAATTCCCACTCGAGAGCCATGAATTTTTTTTATTAGAAACGATGACAAAAAAATCAGTGTACGAACGTACACTGATTCCAGAAGGCGGAATCACAGTGCATACACCTCACCTAACTGAAATGTGAATTTCCAAAAAATAATTCTGAAGACTCGAAAGTTATTTTCAATAATAACAGTTCCGGAGAAACCGAAGTTATAGCCTACTACTGCCAGGGATTTTTTATCGAAGGACTGCGACAGAAAATATATGGAGAATTCCATGACACGGGAAGTTTATGCGTTCAGTCCAAGAACAAACTAAACCATTCGCACCGATAATCCTAAAGGTTTTCATCAATTTTTCCTGGCGATTAGATAGCCTTCGGAAATTCGTCCTGAAAGGGTTGTGTGATAATGATATCAATTTTTTTGTTAAATACTACGATTCTACCTTGAAGATGATGAGATTATCTAATTTATATTTGGTAATCGATGCAACTCCATGTCAATTCATTGCAATGGAATATTGTAATATATTCTACTATATTCTGTAAATTTGACAAATTCAATGATTCTCCATATAAACAAACAGAGACGGCCCTATTCGACAGACGCCATGGGGCCATTACTTTATGCGTTATTAGTATTTTTCTTTACTGTTTTCTCTACAAATTCTATTGTTAACAAGCTTCCAAATGGATCCGCAACAATTGCAATTTCAACAATGGAAAATAGAAATTTCTATTCAGCTTTTCGGTTTTGTCTGATGGATACCATCTCCAACATTTTTTGTTTTTAAACGAAGGAAATCAATGGACTATATTTCTACAATTGTTGAATAACAACATAATTTAATTGTAAATGGCTTTTTTCGTAATCTACGCACGGAAAATCATCGACAAAATGAGGATCTGTATTATTTTATTATTCATTTCCTTCTTACTACCGTTACGGTTTTTAGACTCCTCATTTCATCTGCCTCATGCCTCTCCTACTCATCTCTTCATTTTTCTTTCTGCGTTACCATGGGCCGTCTTACTGTTATGAATCATTCGGCTAGAATTGCACGAGAAATCATGGAAAACCCCAGTCGTACAGCGAGCCAAATGTGCAGAACCCTAATTTGTAGAGATGCCGTAGAGAAAAAACGATAAATAATTAGGAGAGATCATCACGGGTTGAAAAAACATTGAGAATTTTGGAATCGTTGCAATCTCGGAGGACATTGGATCGGTGCATCTCATCACGATTTTGGGAAGATTTATCTTGCCTGGGTTTTGACTTTTTTAGTTGTTTCCGTTTTTTGATCGTCTATATATCGTCACGACGATATATCGTCGGTAGAAGTTCGACTTGATGAAAACTAGCAATCAAAATTTTAAATATTCTTTCCAACTTTTGCCCGGATTATTTCACGACAAATTCACTCTGAGATGAAGTAAAAAAGGAAAAAGCGAATATATCGAAAACTGTCTTCCATCAACTCTTCCTATTTCGATCGACCTCCATTGTGTGCAGCACGACGAGTATTCGGAAGAAAGAGAAAATGAAATAAGACCAGCACGTTTGGGAGATATTAAGCAGTTCGGTTTTTCACAAACAGTCGATAATCTTCTAAACTACTTGTCCAATTCCGCTGACGAGTTGGTCACTTCATCAATCACCGGACTACTCGATCGAAAATGAAGGAAGGAGTTAACAGAAATTAGTGGAAATTCACGGAAATCAAGTGATTTTCATTCCTCATTGTGATTTCGAATGGCTTGACAAAATCAGTAGAAATCATAACGAAATCAGGTTATTTCAGAAAACATTAGAGATTAGCGATGAAATAGAAATGGGATTTGTTTTGCAGTTTCGACTCTTCATACGAACTCTCACTCACCCTCTTATGCACATGTGATTGGATTCTTACTATCTAATACATATATACGACACTCCTGATCACAGAGGCGCATTCATTTCAGCATTTCACTATCGCTCTAAAGATTGCAACAACGACAGTGGTATGATGAGAAGGACAAACAAATATCCGATCGCCAATAATCTTCATCCTTTGAGAATAAAGAGAGAAAGAAAGAAAGAGAGAACGGAAGAGAAAGAAAGAAAGAGTGAGAGAGAGAAAGCGACAATTCACACAAAAAAGACCGAAGACTAAAACAAAAATTACAATAGACTTACTTTTTTGGTCCCCGTTTGCGACGTTTCGTAGACAAATACGGTCTCGCCTTCTTTCGTCTCTTCTTTCCATTCTCCGACTCCATCGCACAAATCCTTGCATTATAATAACGGAAGAGACTGTTTACTATACACTTGTCACTATAAAATTAATTGTTGCAATGCGAAAAATATTACCGTCCTTCAACAATCACTGAAAATAGAAATTTTCGACCGGAACACTGCCATAACTCAATGGTCACAACTGAAAACGGNTTACTATACACTTGTCACTATAAAATTAATTGTTGCAATGCGAAAAATATTACCGTTCTTCAACAATCACTGAAAATAGAAATTTTCGACCGGAACACTGCCATAACTCAATGGTCACAACCGAAAACGACTGATAACACAGAGACGTATGACACAGTAGCCTACTGCGCCGGCGCAGTGAGCGACTACCTGTCGATCGACCAATGATCTGGCAGGACACAAATGTGTCTAGCTTGCCTGTTGTTTCCGCGTCGTGCCGGCCGGTGCGATGGAAACTTCGTAAGCCACGGAACCATAATGAANCTACTGCGCCGGCGCAGTGAGCGACTACCTGTCGATCGACCAATGATCTGGCAGGACACAAATGTGTCTAGGTTGCCTGTTGTTTCCGCGTCGTGCCGGCCGGTGCGATGGAAACTTCATAAGCCACGGAACCATAATGACAGGTAAGTGCACTCCTCGATTTTTTTAATTATCGTCGTTTCAAATTGAAATAATTAATTCCCATGGTGTTCATTTCATACGTAATAATGGTAAGGAAGTGTGTCGTGTTAAAATAATATAATATATGAGTGAATAATGGGGCCAATCTGGAAAAAAAAGTGGGGTTATCTGTTGTTTTGGGATGGAGAATATTTTGTTCGAATCATTGTTATTCATTATATATGATTTGTGCGGTTAGGAAAATGTAATTGTAGTGTAATTTTGTGAATTGTGGATTCATGGGTTTATAATTTTTATTTTTTAGAAGAACAGCAACAGAATGCCGAGGGGGGCCATTCCGGAAGACTTCCCGGAATAACTCCGGAAATAGCCCAATTCATCCAGGAGATGGTGATGGAGCAGCTGGGAAACGTAAGTTCCATTGGAATTGGACAGTGAAAAAATTTAGTAGAAAAACGTAGCGCTTTCGCAAAGAAATTCTATTGAATTTCCATTGGCGTTGTAATAGAAATTCTATTCGAGTACTATTAGAATTATATTCGAAAATTATATTTGTTTTTTGCGCCGATTCTATAAAATATTCTGCAAGTTTATAGTTTCATTTTGTTCAGAGAAAATTTGATGGAAAAAAGTCAATAGATTTTTATATTTCAATGAAAAGTCTTGGGGATGAATTCCCTATGTTTTTTTGCTTGCATATTATTGCAAAAACTGAAAGAAAATNGGTAAGGAAGTGTGTCGTGTTAAAATAATATAATGTATGAGTGAATAATGGGGCCAATCCGGANTTCATTTCATACGTAATAATGGTAAGGAAGTGTGTCGTGTTAAAATAATATAATATATGAGTACCAATAAAAAAAAATAAGAATGGGGCCAATCTGGAAAAAAAAGTGGGGTTATCTGTTGTTTTGGGATGGAGAATATTTTGTTCGAATCATTGTTATTCATTATATATGATTTGTGCGGTTAGGAAAATGTAATTGTAGTGTAATTTTGTGAATTGTGGATTCATGGGTTTATAATTTTATTTTTTAAGAAGAACAGCAGCAACAGAATGCCGAAGGGGGCAATTCAGGAAGACTTCCCGGGATAACTCCANGAGAATATTTTGTTCGAATCATTGTTATTCATTATATATGATTTGTGCGGTTAGTAAAATGTAATTGTAGTGTAATTTTGTGAATTGTGGATTCATGGGTTTATAATTTTTATTTTTTAGAAGAACAGCAACAGAATGCCGAGGGGGGCCATTCCGGAAGACTTCCCGGAATAACTCCGGAAATAGCCCAATTCATCCAGGAGATGGTGATGGAGCAGCTGGGAAACGTAAGTTCCATTGGAATTGGACAGTGAAAAAATTTAGTAGAAAAACGTAGCGCTTTCGCAAAGAAATTCTATTGAATTTCCATTGGCGTCGTAATAGAAATTCTATTCGAGTACTATTAGAATGATATTCGAAAATTATATTTGTTTTTTGCGCCGATTCTATGAAATATTCTGCAAGTTTATAGTTTCATTTTGTTCAGAGAAAATTTGATGGAAAAAAGTAAATAGATTTTTATATTTCAATGAAAAGTCTTGGGGATGAATTTCCTGTTTTTTTGCTTGCATATTATTGCAAAAACTGAAAGAAAAGGCAAGTAAAAAACTTGGTAAATTCATGCCCAAGAATGTTCATGGAAAAAAGAAAATCTGTTGGATTTTTCCCCTCAAATTTTCTCTTAAAAAAATTACTTAAATCGACGCAAAAAACAAATAGAATTTTCCAATAGAAATGTAATAGTACTCGACTAGAATTCTTATAAGAACACCAATGGAAATTCAATACAATTTCTTAGCGAAACAATTTCATAGAGACAAGAGTCGAAACGCCGATTCTTTACGATATTTTGCAAGTTTACGTTATAATTTTTGTAAGAGAAAATGAGATGGNTCGACTAGAATTCTTATAAGAACACCAATGGAAATTCAATACAATTTCTTAGCGAAACAATTTCATACAGACAAGAGTCGAAATGCCGATTCTTTACGATATTTTGCAAGTTTACGTTATAATTTTTGTAAGAGAAAATGAAATGAGAAAAAATTAACAGAATTTATTTTTTCTATGAAAACTGTTGGGCATGAATTTACCAAGTTTTTTTGCTGGCATTTTCCTTTATTTCTTGCAATACAATGGAAGCAAAAAAACTTTGCAAATTCATGCCCGAGAATATTCATAGAAAAATAAAAATCTATCGACTTTTTTGTATCTAATTTTCTCTTCAAAAACTTATACCATGAACTTGCAGAATATCCTATAGAATCGGCGTTTCCACACTTGTCATTATGAAATTGTTTCGCTAAGAAATTCTATTGACTTCCATTTNCTCGACTAGAATTCTTATAAGAACACCAATGGAAATTCAATACAATTTCTTAGCGAAACAATTTCATAGAGACAAGAGTCGAAACGCCGATTCTTTACGATATTTTGCAAGTTTACGTTATAATTTTTGTAAGAGAAAATGAGATGGAAAAAAATTAACAGAATTTATTTTTTCTATGAAAACTGTTGGGCATGAATTTACCAAGTTTTTTTGCTGGCATTTTCCTTTATTTCTTGCAATACAATGGAAGCAAAAAAACTTTGCAAATTCATGCCCGAGAATATTCATAGAAAAATAAAAATCTATCGACTTTTTTGTATCTAATTTTCTCTTCAAAAACTTATACCATGAACTTGCAGAATATCCTATAGAATCGGCGTTTCCACACTTATCATTATGAAATTGTTTCGCTAAGAAATTCTATTGATTTCCATTGGTGTTCTTATAAGAATTATATTCGAGTACAATTAGAATTCTATTTGAAAATCTNAAAAACGTAGCGCTTTCGCAAAGAAATTCTATTGAATTTCCATTGGCGTTGTAATAGAAATTCTATTCGAGTACTATTAGAATTATATTCGAAAATTATATTTGTTTTTTGCGCCGA
>NW_021683249.1:0-1002 GCF_001412515.2 Diachasma alloeum | reverse complement strand
ATCAGCAATTTTTCCTTTCTTCTTATGATTTTTGATGACCTCCTCAGCTTTGACGAACTTCTTCATTGGATCAGCATACTTCTGCAGTGCAGTCTGCCATTTCTCTTGAATATCAGTAATACCTAGCAATTCACCAGCATGGCGGAAAAGTGCAGGACCATTTTGCAAGTAAGGCCATTTCGCAAAGAATCCTGCGTCAATGCTTGAGCACGCAATGATGCTTCTCCGTTGAATCGCATATGTCTCATTCAATAAGGTTCGGACTCTTTCATCTTTGGGATCGATGGAATCATCATGATAGGCGATTAATTTGAGGCGCTTGGCTTCGAGTGATTCCACAGTCTCGTCCGGTGGTAACTGCGGATCGTACTTGCCTTCAGCACAGCCGTACTCGTCGTGTTTTCTTGATTTTGGGGCAGATGCGTCATCGGTAGCTTCATCATCCAAGTTCGCGCCAGTCGCATGAAGTCGTGCGCCTTTGTTTCCAGCCTTCCTCTTTCTGCTCACATTACCCACTGCATTATACAGTTGGGCAGCTAGTGCTTCATATCCTCTTCCCAATTTGATTCCATCGATCTGATCCTGAACGGAGTTTGGATATTTCTCGCATATCGCTTGGCTTATGGCGTGAGCTGTACCCCGTGTGGCATCTTTCAAGTCATTCATCATATAGATTTTCAATTGCGTCACTAATTCCCTCCTTTGGTCTTCAGATACACGCACTCCTTCGCGACATTGTCTCATGATGTCTGATGGAATTTTATCCCAGAGAGTATCACGAAAATTCGTTCGTGTCTGTGAACATTCTCCCATCGATGCCTGGCGAATGGGTGAAGTGCTCGTAACATCTGAAAATATACAAAAATACAATAAGATGGACGTATTTTATATTTGTCGGTACCTCCCAGGTAGGAATTGACGATCGGACCAAGCTTGATTCAAGCTTGGACCAAGGCTGACCTTGCTAGGTGCAAGCTTGGTCTCCAAGCTTTGTCGAATCTT
>NW_021683248.1:0-1360 GCF_001412515.2 Diachasma alloeum | reverse complement strand
TCTCTCTCGCTCTCTCTCTCTCCCTCTCTCTCTCTCTCTCTCTCTCTCTTTAAGATAAAAGACAAATTGTCTCAGACAATTGTCTCTCTTTAAGGTTAAAGACAAATTGTGTCCTTCGTATAAATTTTTTTTAAACAAATACAGGACAATGAACACTTTAACCAGAAACAACACGTAGAAAAATCAATAAATCAAAATAAAATAAAATCAAACCAAAATCAGTTAGTTATATACATGAATGCAAGAAGTTTGATAAGAAATAAAGAAGAAATTGAAAAACTAGTAATTAAAATAAAAAATCCATTTATCATAGCTCTCACTGAAAGAAGAATAACAAATGAAATTGATGACTATGAAATTGCAATCCCTGGTTTTAGACTCATACGATGTGACTCTGAAAAAAGAACGACGGGCGGTGCAATAATATATATTAAAAATAATATTGACTATAAAATTGTTGTGAATAGGAAAATTGTAAATACTTGCTGGACATTAGGTATAAAAATTAATTATAAGGATTTTAACGGAGTAATAATTTTAACATATAATTCACCCTCAACAAGTCAATCATTATTTATAAATCATATTCAAGATATATGCGAGGAATTTAATAGAGAATCTAATTGTATATGTATAGGGGATTTTAATGTAAATGTGGATGATAGAAACTCGTTTTATGCAAATAAATTGATACAGACCTTTTTACAACTAGGAATGAAACAATATATAAAAGAACCGACAAGAGTTTGTAAGGACTCAGCAACTATAATTGATTTATTATTTAGTAATTGTGATATTAATGTACAAGTACTCCATACGCCACGCATTACTGACCATGCAATAATCGAACTGACTATTGGAATGAATAAGACTAATGAAAAGTACAAAAAAATAATGAGACGTAATCTGAAATCTATAAATAATAGTCAATTTAAAGAAAAATTAAAAAATCGTATTTCTAGTAAGAATATAAATGGAATAACTAATACGGAACAGTTAGAAAATGAAGCTAATATATTTATTGCAAATATTATTGAAATAATCGATGAAGAGGCGCCTATGAAATTGGTTAATCAGAGAAATAATTTGAAAAGTAAAGAATGGTTTAATGACAAAATTAAAGATCACATTAAAGAGAGACAAAAATTGTTCGAAATTGCTAGGAGAAATAAAAATAAAAATACAAGTGGAACGGATTGGTTGAAATATCAACNGAAAAGTAAAGAATGGTTTAATGACAAAATTAAAGATCACATTAAAGAGAGACAAAAATTGTTCGAAATTGCTAGGAGAAATAAAAATAAAAATACAAGTGGAACGGATTGGTTGAAATATCAACAAAAAAGAAACATGATTGTAG
>NW_021683247.1:0-5543 GCF_001412515.2 Diachasma alloeum | reverse complement strand
AGAAACTTAAATGGCGCAGAGCGACCTTATTGTAATAAATCCCAGCGAAGAGTGTTCGTCGGGGCCGTACATCACCCCGAGGAACCTCTCAATTTCTCCTACCCCCACCCGATCACGTGATGAGCGCGAAGAATCCAAGTGATTCGACAATTTTGGACTTTCGCATTTTAAAATGGTCCTAATTCCCAATTCCTCAGGCCCAGAAACGGGAACTTGCGCCTCGCGGTCGGTGGATGTGATCCGCGTTGAGCGGCGCAGAAGCCAACATAATCCGATGCTCCCTCAATGCTGTAACATCGGTTTTTTTACTGGACGGCCTTGTGCCGCCGATCCATCGGTGAGGTGGTGGGGGTTCGCACGTAGAGGCCTGAGATGCCTGCTGGCGTGCTACGATCGTCTTTCGCGTCCTACGTGGTGTGAGTCTCCCAGACTCCGGTGTGCGTGCTCGTCGGTGTGCTGCTCCTCAGATATCGCGCCGTCTTGTAGCTCTCCCCGAGGCTCCGCTCCACTCCCCTCGTCTCGAAGCTCACGTAATCCACGGTGAGCGCGATCGACCGAGTTCGATAGAATGATGGACAGAAGGAAAATAGTCAAATAAAAAAAATAAAAATAAATTGACAGCTGTGGCTCTGGGTGATCCGACTCCTCGCAGGGGTAAACGACTAATTTTCCCCCCATGATCCGCGGTCAGTTCAGGCGAGGAACAGTACATGATTTTTATCATGTTACAGCATTAAAGAATTCTAAGAGAATTCGCTCTCCGAGCTATTTGACCGAACAAGGGTAAAGTACGTGGTGGTGCTGTGCCTGTTTCTTCCGGCTTTATTTTCCTGACGTCGCCGTACTGAGGGTCCAGACGAGTCTGCCTAGTGTTCTCGTGAAATCACGGTGAGCGTCTTATTTTGTTGTGAGTGCACGCGTCTTTCCAGTAGGGAATCCACTCCGGCGCCCATTTTGGGGCCGTTTGAGACTGTATTAGAGTCTGCTTGTGACGCGGCACTCTGTAGCCTCCAGCTACCTCTTGATTGATGTAATTATTAATTTCGCTACTTAATTGTTGTTATCAATCTTCTTTGTGGGGAAAACTGATCCCAGCTCATTTAATACGTCGACCTTCACCATTAACTTTTATGTCGTGGCTCTCGCGTCGTCGTCGCTTGCAGGTGATCCTCGCGTCTTAGCGTCTCCCATGCATCTCTGAAGTTATTATTATTTCTTTTTGTTAATTTGTATCACTAGGTTAATTACAATTTTTTTTTTGGTTGTATAGCGTCTTTGCTCGCGGGAGTCCTCTCCCGCACGTGTAAAAGATCAGACTTAACTCATTGGATTAAAAATATATGTTTTTTGTGTTGTAAAAGTTTGCATATTGTTGAGTTCCGCTCATTGTAGCCTGTTCCCACACGCCTCCGCGGTTATCTGAGCTAGTCGTGGAACGCGGCTCAACGGTGTGACCTTGTCCTTTGGCGGTTAAAAGGACTGGCGCCCTTTTTGGCATTTTGGTTTCCTCTCGTTATTCCCGTCGTTCTAAGTCCGGGTTGAGAGAGTCTAAAAGGGTCGCTGAAAGTTCGTGGAGAACCACGCGTCTGAATCCCGCAGACGCGCTTGGAAAAATACCTCACAATGCCTAAAGGAGGTTAGGCGGTCTATGAGGTGAATTTGAGAGTGTATTTCTGTGGTTCCCGGTAGCTTAGTCGGTAAGAGTGCCCGGCGCGTATCTGGGAGACCCGGGTTCGATTCCCGGCTGGGTGAAGCGGAAATTTTTTCTCTCTAAATTCTAATTCTCTTAGAATTTTTTTTTTCCCGTAGGAGTCGCATGTTTTTATTTAACGAAAAGATCCCTCCGGAAAATAATACATAGAGATACGATCGTATTAACTGAAAAACTCTATAGTTTTCCAGCGATTCTATTGAATAATTGTGCAGATTTTGTTTTTTTTTTACTATAGTAATGATCGATTATATATATTTATTGCTCCCCTGAGTGAAAAAGGAATGTGTATCGCGCTCGCTCCCACTCATTGTCGTCTCCGTCGCGTTGGCACGTGCCCGTCCTCCGCCAAACTTAACGAGTGCGAGTGAGAAAGAAAATGGAGAAGAAGGAGACAGAAAACATTCCAACTCATTTGAACGGTTGGAACGTTTTCGTTGTTCTCTAGCGATCTGCACATAATGGGATTAATTCAATAATAATAGAGTAATGAATAAGATTTTTCGCAGATTACTGCGAGATTTAGATGAATGGATTGCCTCCTTCAGTGAACATAAAAAATTGTCTCCAATCGACAATATCTCCCGATGGAATGGAACGATGTGAATGAATCAAGTATCAATTTGAATCTTTAAAAAATTAATCGAGAGTGAAAAAAAACAGGGAATTTCACTCTGCCATTATGGAGTTATTGACGAGTGAAGTTTATTCGCTGCACTCTGACATTTCTCTGTCGTCTGTATTTACCGAGAAAAAAAAACGTTCCTAGGAATCGATGTGTCTTTTTTAGGCAGCTGCATTTCTGAAATGCAATGAGTAAGCAATGTTAAAATTAAGTCATTTTGTAAAAAATTTCCAGTGACATAGACCTGAAAATCAAAGGAAAGTCTTGAATTCAGGAATGATATCTGTTTCAGTATGATGTAGGATGATGTAGGTTTCACTAATATTTTCGCGGAAATTCCGGGAACACTTATTGGGAATTTTTATCGCGTTGCCGTAATACGGAAATTTCAAGGAATTTCGTCATTGCAAATTAAAAATTTCTATAAATTTCAGTCCAATTATATGTGTACGTCCACGTGAAAAGGGCCCANCCATCCAATTATATATGTACGTCCACGTAAAAAGGGCCCATTTTGTCGCATCTAATTTGCGAGATATTCACGTTTTTCTCTCCACTCCATTTATCCCAATGTTAAATTTATTTTTTGATCTTCTATACGGACGTCAAACGGAGAAAAATAAATCGGTAAAAGTCTTGCGATCGCAAGAAGTTTCCCGNGACGGAAATTTCAAGGAATTTCGTCATTGCAAATTCAAAATTTCTATAAATTTCCATCCAATTATATATGTACGTCCACGTAAAAAGGGCCCATTTTGTCGCATCTAATTTGCGAGATATTCACGTTTTTCTCTCCACTCCATTTATCCCAATGTTAAATTTATTTTTTGATCTTCTATACGGACGTCAAACGGAGAAAAATAAATCGGTAAAAGTCTTGCGATCGCAAGGAGTTTCCCGAAGATCCCCATTTTTCATGCACGAAGAACAATGAAGCTTTTTGGAATCTTCGGGAAATTCTATCCTATCCTATTCAATTAGGAGCGGAGGAATGAATTTTCAAAAGCGCGGAATAACCCCGAACGGCTCTCCGGAGGGGCTCCTCCGATTGAAAAATTCATTTCTCCCCCCCTAATTGCGAAGACGGAATGAAAGCAACATCTATCGATCGAGAATAATATTCTCAATAAATGACAGTGGTTTCATTTCCTTAGTCTCTATTAGGAGAGGAGGAATGAATTTTCAAAACGCGCAGTAACTCCGAACAAGTTCNGAATGGATTTTCAAAGCGCGCAGTAACTCCGAACAAGTTCTTCTCATTCAAAATTTAATTTCTCCCCTCCCCTAATTGAGATATAGTAATGAAACCAAAGCTTACCGATTGAGAATTATATTTTTAATAAATGACATCCGTGTCATTTCTTAATCTCAGTTAGGAACGGAGGAATGAATGTTCAAAAGCGCGGAGTAACCCCGAACGGTTCTCCGGCGTCGAGTGAGCGCGGAGGGGCTCCCCCGATTGGAAAATTCCTTTCTCCCCCCTCCCCCTAATTAAGATGAAGGAATGAAACCAATACCGATCGATCGAGAATTACCTTCTGAAAAAATGACAGCGATTTCATTCCTTAATCTCAAGTAGGAGCGGAGGAATGAATTTTCAAAAGCGCGGAGAAACCCCGAACGGCTCTCTGACGTCGAGTGAGCCTGGAGGGGCTCCCCTGAATGGAAGATTCATTTCTCCCCCTCTCCCCTTAATTGTGCAGAAGGAATGAAAGCAACAGCTGTCGATCGAGAATTATATTCTCAATAAATGACAGCGGTTTCATTCCTTAATCTCTATTAGGAGAGGAGAAATGAATTTTCAAAGCGCGCAGTAACTCCGGAGAAGTTCTTGTCATTCAAAAATTAATTGCTCCCTTATTCCCTTATTCAGATGAAGGAATGAAACCAATGCCTACCGATCGAGAATTGTATTTTGTAAGGATATTTTCCCGGGTTGTTCACCCAGGAAAAATCCAAACTACTTTTTAGCCGTCTCTATCGCTCAATAATCGGGTGCCAGCCGAACCTTCACGGGAGGTTCGACGAAAATCGGCCTCTGAGGCAAACTCGTCCACTCCGAGGACTTCTGTGCCTGGGCAAAGGGTTGCCCAGCTAGCATCAGTGTGACACGGTAGAGTGGGCGAGGTCCACCAGGAGTATTCTATGCCAAACGTCATCAGCCACTATTCCAGGCAGGAAATTAAGCCTCACGGCCTAATCATCCATGCAAATTGAATTTACTCTCGTCCTGGAGGGTTTTTCACTCTCTCAATAGTCTTCCTCCTCCCGAGTATTTCTACTCGGGAGTGTTTCAGAGTTAAATGCGAATCAGCTGGGACTCCTCAGAGCCTGGGATGCCGAGAGGCTGATCCGACCAAAGTGGAACACTTTTACCCACTTCACGACTACCCACACCCTCGGCCACCAGTTACCGCTTCGGTCATCGCACGTCACCGTCTCCGGGTACTCGAATGGCGGCACATGGTCGGGTCGACAGGAGGACGATCTCTACCCCAGACCCACCGTCCCATGCGCTCGTCATGTGTTTCGCCGAGCCGGATAACGCCGGAAACAACAAAGTCGTCACTAAGAGTTCCGAAATAACTCTTTTTCCCGTTTGTGGGGGATGCAGGAGCATCCCCCTACGTTCGCTACCATCAGTTATGCACCTGGTTGCGCTGAGCTGTTCGCCACCATTCCCTTGGCCATCTTCCAAGCCAACACCACAGTATATATCGGGGAAATCCTTTCGACTTCTCCACTCGAGCGTCCGCGTTCGACTAACTCAGAATCTTACTAGGGCCTTCTCCCCCTAGTCTGGATATCTCAGCGACGATAGGTCATTCCGTTACCCTATCCCCACCAATCAACCCGACGGGATCCCGGGGGCACCAGTCCTCTCACCTGGCCGTTGGTCCCTAGTCTACTCTGACATAGCCTATGGAATCGCCCAGTTGGACAGCCTGTACGTCGGCCCCTTTTCCCCTAGCACATGCTGGGCGAATTCCAAAATAGCGATAGTCTAGTAACGTCCTCCAGACCTCCAGGGGTCGCGGTTTCACCCATAACCGCTATGCCTTAGGTCTTTCATCGGTTTGTCNTAAATGACATCGGTTTCATTTCTTAATCTCAATTAGGAGCGGAGGAATGAATTTTCAAAAGCACAGAGTAACCCGGAACGGTTCTCCGGCGTCGATTGAGCCCGGAGGGGCTCCCCCGATTGGA
>NW_021683246.1:0-2211 GCF_001412515.2 Diachasma alloeum | reverse complement strand
AAAACATCCAGGGGTTACAATTAATCGAGAGTTTTAATTGTCATCGTTGGAACTCTCCGTTTCACTCCTCAATTCCTCATAACTAGGAGGAGGAGAACCGATACCCGAAGATGCTGCTTCTGATGAATCTTCTTCACCTTCACTTTCTACTCGATGCTGCTGATTGGTAGTTGAGGTCTTATGAACGGTGCTGCTGCAGGACACAATTGAGCCATTGTCATTCAAAAGTATCTCGATCACTGTTTCTATTGAATTTTTGGATGGTATGCTTTTTTCGGGGGTCAACGCAGGCATTTCGTGCGCTGGAGCAGTGAGCTCTATTGAAGCTACACCGACTGGTTCGCTCGATGACCGAGGGGAGATATTGGACTGCTCTTTTACCTGGTCTTCTCGAAAAAGGTACATTGGTGGTGCGGTTTTCTTCGCCCAGAGAGATAAAATACAATGTACACAGTTGTCCCTTGTTTTCAATCGTCCCACCGGTTGGAGTTTGCATTTGTGGCAAATTGGAATCTCAGGTCGCCATGGCGGCAGGACGTAATGGAACTCATTTCGTTTAATTTGGTTATGATTAAGTTCTCGAACGACACAGGCATCGCAGTAAAGGTTTTTCATATCGGTAAACCCGAACATCGTACAGCAGACGGTTGATTCTAATTCTTCCCATATTGATCCAACTTCGTTCAGATCTTTTGCGTAATGTATGAGCCGAGCTAGATAGCGGACCACAGGTTAATGAGTATTGTGTGGCGAGGCCATTCTTCTTCAATCGGGCCTCCGTCGGATTTCTTCAACAATGATGAGCAATTTACTCTCATATAGTTAATGATAATTTATTTACTAGTATGATTAGGACATGGTAAAGTAAGAAAGATTCTTTCTCTCTNATGAGTATTGTGTGGCGAGTCCATTCTTCTTCAATCGGGCCTCCGTCGGATTTCTTCAACAATGATGAGCAATTTACTCTCATATAGTTAATGATAATTTATTTACTAGTATGATTAGGACATGGTAAAGTAAGAAAGATTCTTTCTCTCTACGAGATTTTGTTTTGAACTAAATATTTGTATAGTAGAGTATCCTGAATATTTTCCATTCAGATGAAATGCATGACCTCCGTTTTCAGTTTATCACTCATTTAGACATTTGGGTAGATATACGGCTGAGGAGCGTCCTTCGTTATCAGGGGGTAGATGCCAGTGCCCATAGCCCCGGTTGACAGTGGTGATTCAGGGTTAATTTTTTCGGGGTTTTCCGGTGTTTTTTCCTTCTCTACTTCGTCTTTTGGGTCTTCTTCCATGACCTTTTCTTTAAAATGTAAGAGGAAGGTTGTGACAGAGTCCCATGTGACGCCGATAAGCCAAATACCCCAANTTTCCTTCTCTACTTCGTCTTTTGGGTCTTCTTCCATGACCTTTTCTTTAAAATGTAAGAGGAAGGTTGTGACAGAGTCCCATGCGGCGCCGATAAGCCAAATACCCCATCCGAATGCACGGTGCAGAGCATACCCGTGAATGAAAGTATCGATAAGGAATTTGACCACCTTGGCGATCATGAATATTCCAATTAAACCGGCACTGAATGTTCCGAAGCCAGTTAACCATCCCCATAATTTAGCGGTGGCTCGTTCAGCGATTTTATCAATGGAATTATTATCGAGAAGATTTGCGAACGAATAACGAGGGTTACGGATCGCCTCGCCCATAGTTCCGTGAGCTAGGGCATCGAGAACAGCTGACGATTCCTCAGGGAACATTAGATGATCTTGTAACCTCTCTAGGTCATTAGTAGAATAGATTCCACTTGTGGCTAAATTAGCACGGTTTTGATATTTCCAAGTCGGTTTTGTTTGAGGCTTAAGCTCACCTGGTTTTACGGCTGGACCTGGTTCAGGGTTCAATCTAACCCATGTTCCATCGATATCGTACATGGGGGCGATGAAAGCATTACAGTTAACCTTTGGGCTCGTTTTCAGGAGTATATGGGTGTGTGGAGACACAAACATCGTGGCATTGTTGGCTATTACAGGTAGGTGACTGTAGCAGGTGGGTAGTCGTGCGAGGGTGACAGGGACAGGCAAACACTTCACAATGTGAATGACTTCTCTTGCAGTGGTGGCCATATAGCCGGGTTCTTTCCTGATCCGCATAGCAAATTCGGCTGGTTTACTGTATGCGATCAACAGGGAATTTTCAATGACCTGTCTTTCTA
>NW_021683245.1:0-1527 GCF_001412515.2 Diachasma alloeum | reverse complement strand
TCAGGGCACTCAGTCGGTAGACGGATGCGATTTTTCGTCGACCTGCCTGCAGCTTCAGTACATCGGCCCAGATGGGAATACCATACGTGAGTACCGATGTGATCACTGTTGACAGCAGGGCTCTTCTTCTCTGTTTGGGACCACCAATATTGGGCATGAGACGTGATAAGCTGGATCTTACTCCGGATGCTTTTGTTGCTATATGCTCCACTTGCTCCTTGAAGTTGAGTCGGGCATCGATCATTACCCCCAGGTATCGAATGAATGGCTGAGAGGTGATTTCACAAGGCCCGACATTCAACGTGATAGTCTCGATTTTCTTCCGACTGGAGATCAGAACCGCCTCTGTCTTATGCTCAGCCAGTTGCAGACCCACTGAGGACATCCAACGGTTGAGTCGAAGTTGAGATTTATCTCCTCGAGATACTTGCCCACTATGACTACGGCTACGTCGTCTGCAAATGCCACGAGTTTGGCCGCACGCGGTAGTTGCAATTTCAGTAGTCCGTCATACATGACGTTCCACAACAAGGGGCCTAAGACTGAGCCTTGAGGCACCCCTCCAGTGATCACATACTTTTTGGGACCAGAATCCGTGTCATACTTCAGGATTCTCCCGGAGAAATAGTTACCGACTATTCTCTGCAAGTATTCTGGAACTTTGAATTTCTCAAGTGCTTCCATGATGCAGTCCCATCTAGCTGAGTTGAAGGCATTCTTGATGTCTAACGTTGCAACTAGGCAGTACTGCTTGGTCCCGTTCCGCCATCTTCTCCCTGAGATCGCTTGCCTGGCGGTGTCGATGACAAGGTCGATGGCATCTAGGGTGGATCGTCCTCTACGAAAACCAAATTGATTTTCGGCTAGAAAAGGCTCGACTGCTGCTTCTGTCCTTTCGTGGACAATGCGCTCAAAAACCTTTCCGACGGTGTCGAGCATGCAGAGAGGACGGTAAGATGAAGGTTCGTCTGGTGGTTTTTCCCTTTCGGGAGCAATACCAGCCTCTGCTGCTTCCACGGATCGGGGAATATACCTTCCCTGAAGCATTCGTTGTACACGTCCAAGAATTGCTGCGGGATTTCGAGAATCGCTACTTTAAGGGCAACATTCGGGATTCCATCTAGGCCAGGAGCTTTGGCATTTCCCACTCTATCGCAGGCCTCCATTAGCTCTTCCCTGGTAATCTGTGGAAACGTCAGTTCCTTCCTTGAGAAGAGGACTGGGCTGATTCTCGGTTGTTGCGGGAACAGCACTTCGACGATTTTNGGACGGCCCCATGGATCACTCTCAACCTCATTCAGAAGCTTGCTCCAAGATTGCTTCTTGCTCAGCTTGATGGCTTTGCTGAGTTTTCGGCGTGCCTCTTTATATCTCTCGTGGAAATCCTCGAAGTTGGGCTGCTTCCGACTACGTTGGGATAGCCTTCTAGCAGCATTACACTCCTTCCGTAGGGTAGCGATTCTGTTATTCCACCAATATACCGGTGGATGACGATTGGTAGTCAGCTTCCGGGTCATGGTGGCGTCG
>NW_021683244.1:0-1144 GCF_001412515.2 Diachasma alloeum | reverse complement strand
TTGACTATCGATTTCTCTGATAGTCTTAGCTCTCCAGCAAGAAACTTCTCTGTTGTGTTAAGCATGAGTTTAAATGCAAAAAATTTGAAAACATCTGTGATTTTTATTTTAATAAAATCGAAAATTGTATTGAAGTAAACTTTTTTTTTTTTTTTTNTTTTTTTTTTAAATTGCAATTTATACGTTCGTTATTATTATTGTGTTTTCTATTTGACAAAACAGAGCGTCTGCATCTGGAGTACAAACTGTCTAGATTTAACCTCAAATCAGACTCACATGTGGGACATTCTAATTTATCAGTCAAGATGTTGTATTTTATCATTAATGGAATCAAAGTTTTTTCTGAGTTTGAAGCTATTAAAAATTCTGTGAAATTCATGTTTAAAAATTTTTGGAGTTCTTACTTTATTTATGTAGAAATAATAGAAATGGAGCAGAAGCAGAAAAAGAACATGTGCACATGCAGAAGTCCAAACGTAGAGAGAGCTGCGCGCATGCGCAGCGAAACCTCTAGGTGGGGTGTTGGAGATAGCCCACAGACATATATCGGGTGTCATTTTTTGTTGGTATTGGTTCATGGAAGGTGTGAAAAGAGTTCAAAATAATTAGTTTGTTGAATTAAGATTTTTTCAAAAAATTATTATCATTGGCCGCTGAAAGTAATATAACCCCTACAAAGTTTAATCTCCTCCAGATATTTCCCCACAATTACTATGGACACATCGTCTGCAAATGTCACGAGCTTTACATCAGGTGGTATTGCCCCCTCTACTGGGTTCCCACTTTGTCGTAGTGAGGGGGCTCGGTCGCGGGCGATGAAGGTCTTAAGGACTACCGCTGCCCGCGGTCGCTAAGAGGAGTCCACCCAATCCATGTGTGTGAGCGGCGTAAGCCATGGCCTCGGCCATACCGTGCCTAAGGATGCGTGGCACAGGGGGAGCTGTGTCGCTAACGGTGCCTCTCAGAAACCTGGGCGACCTCTGAGAGTAGTCTTGGGTGTAACCCANCTACAAAGTTTAATCTCCTCCAGATATTTCCCCACAATTACTATGGACACATCGTCTGCAAATGTCACGAGCTTTACATCAGGTGGTATTGCCCCCTCTACTGGGTTCCCACTTTGTCGTAGTGAGGGGGCTCGGTC
>NW_021683243.1:0-1223 GCF_001412515.2 Diachasma alloeum | reverse complement strand
AACATTTCAGGGCAGCTCTGAGGGTGTTTTAAGGGGGGGGAGACAATGTAGGCTGTGGTCAAGTGGGATCTCGGGGGTTTTCTGTGAGTATCTTTTCAAGGGAGTTCTCATGATTTTTCTAGGGGGGGGGGATTAATGGGAGGTATTAATGGGAGAATTAATGAGAAGTATGGTCAAGGGGAGATCTCGGGGGTTTTTTGAGAGTATCTTTACAGAGAAGCTCTCAGGGTTTTCCGAGGGGCGGGCATGTTCATGAGGGGCATGGTCAAGGGGAGATCTCGGGGGTTTTTTGAGAGTATCTTTACAGAGAAGCTCTCAGGGTTTTCCGAGGGGCGGGCATGTTCATGAGGGGCATGGTCAAGGGGAGATCTCGGGGGTTTTTTGAGAGTATCTTTACAGAGAAGCTCTCAGGGTTTTCCGAGGGGCGGGCATGTTCATGAGGGGCATGGTCAAGGGGAGATCTCGGAATTTTTTTGAGATATTTACCAAAAAAAAAATATTTGCAGTCCATGGATTGATGAAGAACTTGGGTCACAATCCCGAATTACTTTTCTAATCAATCTTTCGATTTTATGTTTCAAATGTCAAATATCGTCTAAGAACCCCAGGAATCTCCTCTTAACCATTTTCTCTGAAAATACCCTAGAACCTCCTCTGAAAAATGTTCCATGAAAATCTCGGCGATCCCCCTAGAAAACTCCCCCTAGTTATCCCCTCAAACCTAATTTGAGGAATGGTCCTCAGAATTCTCCGGAATTTCGTTCCAACCATACTTTGGAGATCTCCTCTTGACCACACCCCTATTGACCGCTGGAAGTAACCTCAAAGAACCCCTCGGGATATCCCCTTCATCATACACTCCTTGGGAAATCCTAGAAAGATCCAGAGAGCTATCCCCTAAAGTGATCTTCAAAATCACCCGAGATCTGCTCTTGACGATCCCCTTCATTAATCCACTCCAGAAAGACCCTCAGAGCTCCCCTGGAAAGTCAACTCCAAAAAACTTCCGAGATCACCCCTNCTTGACGATCCCCTTCATTAATCCACTCCAGAAAGACCCTCAGAGCTCCCCTGGAAAGTCAACTCCAAAAAACTTCCGAGATCACCCCTCGAGTATACCTTTCATCAATACCCCCTCGAAAGACCCTCAAAATTTTTCTTGACTATATCCCCCATTGACCCCCATCCCTAGAAAGATCCTGGGAGCTGCCCTAGAGCTGTCC
>NW_021683242.1:0-1334 GCF_001412515.2 Diachasma alloeum | reverse complement strand
TCAGACAAAGTCAAGTCAAGGAAACAATCAAAATCCGTTGAAACAATTAGCTGGCGAGGTAACAAATAAATTACAAATAGAATTGCTTAACAAAGAATGAGCTTCAAAAGAGATTACAAAATGGACAGCAAAATGAAGTATGAACATTTCTATGATTATTTTTCATCAGAAATCAAAACGAATAAACTCTTACACATCATTGACGATAGCATTCTGGTTACTGTGGATGAGGAAACTCTTGCAGAACAGAAGCATAAAGTTAGAGAAATTCTGATAAACTATTTGGATAGAAGTTATTACCCTAAAATCGTCAAACTACAAGATCCAAAAGAAATATTGAAAAAATTAAAAGAATTAAAAGTGGCCGAGTTTAATGTAACTTCACACTCGGTGAGACAAGACCTGTATAATATGAGATACAATCCAACCAAAATGACAGCTGGTGAGTTTAATGATTTGTTTGATGAGAAAATTGCAACGTATGAAAATGCTCCTGACACCATTCCTCTGAGTGAAAGCGAAAAGAAAGATGCATTTTACAATGCAGTAATAAAAGCTTTTCCCAATATTAAAATCATTGAAAAAGTAACAAAGAAAGCTATAGGAGTGGGCTTGACGTTTGGCGAGTTGAAAATTGCGATGGTGGAAGAAGAAGCTACTACGAAAAGTGAGCTCTTAGATTCAGATCTTAAAACTGCTAATTTTGCACAGCACAAGGGGCCAAGGTGCTTTGCCTGTCAGGCGTATGGGCACAAAGGACCAGACTGTCCCAATAAAGGGAAAGGATCTTGTGCTACAAGTGCAATCAATTTGGGAATCACAAGGCGAGAGATTGCCCAAACATAACTAACAATGACAATGCACCAAGTGGTCCGGGATACTCTAAACAGACTCCAAGGTACAATTCCAATTTTAAATCTAACTATCGAAACAATTATCAAGATCAATATAGAGGTAATGGTAGAGGAATGAAAAGACCAATGAGAGGTGAAACATATGGTCCAATTAAAAGAGGAAGATTCAATAAGAGTAGGTTCTCCTATAAGAGAAGTGAGAACAAACATGGGTTTAGTCAGTCATCTCACAAATCAATCAAGAAATCTAATCCCGACAAAACTACAGAGAAAAATAACTCCAATCAAGGTAAGGAAAAAGAAAATTATGATCAATCAACTACTGAAACATTTTATGCAGATAGTAAACAAACAAATGGAAATAAGTTTTTGACAGACTTTCTAGCAGACTCAGGCGCGACCGAGCATTTAATAAATTCCAGAATTATATGTAAAACTTTTAACGAATTAGATTGTGGAGTAATTAGATGTGCGAATAAA
>NW_021683241.1:0-2266 GCF_001412515.2 Diachasma alloeum | reverse complement strand
TTTTTTTTCAGTTTTCACTTTTTCCACATACTTTTGAGAATTCTGAATAACCCGTCGCTTGAATAGTTGGATTCAGCGTTCACCCAGCTAAAAAATCCGATTTTGGTGAAAAATCCAACNGACCCTTGGACCGACTTTCCCCCCGAAAAATCCAAGATCCGACACTTTGGCCTCCGCTGAAAAAATTTTTTTTCAGTTTTCACTTTTTCCACATACTTTTGAGAATTCTGAATAACCCGTCGCTTGAATAGTTGGATTCAGCGTTCACCCAGCTAAAAAATCCGATTTTGGTGAAAAATCCAACATCTGACACTTTGACTCTTGTGACCCTTGGACCGACTTTCCCCCCGGAAAAATCCAAGATCCGACACTTTTGTGAGAATTCTCTCACAATAATTTTTCTGAATATTTCTTCTCAATATTTTTATTAATTTATCATTTTTCACGACATAATATTTAAGAATTTTTGTAGAAAATACGGTTTAAAATAAACGGGGAAATTTATTTTCATTCTTGAAACTTTAATAAATTTATTTCTTGAATAACTTCCGCATTATTACTGATTAAATTTTAGTAATTGCTGGATCATTTGAACGATAGGATTACAAATAGGATGCACGGTGGGGGAGAATTTTTGAGTGAGAATTAAAAGAGGGATTAACAAAAGAATATGGAAGGAGATTTCTCGCATGAGAAGCAGTAGAGTGTCGCGCGGGGAGTCGAGAGGGAGAGAGAGACAGTACTAACAAGAGAGAGAAAGTAGAGAATCGACGGGGCCAAGCTGAGCGCCGAGATAGGNCTGAGCGCCGAGATAGCGCTCAATAGGTGGCGATGTGTAGCTTCCCCGTCTCCAACTCGCATGGCACAAAATAGTTGATAGAAAGCCGATACGCGCCCGGTAGAGATCTCTCGCCTCGCTTCCGTAGCATCAGGTATTAGAGTTTTTGCGGACAGACCCTAGAGGACTGTCTCTCGAGTCACGCGTTTGCGAGGAATTCCTCTGAGTTAGGTAATTCCTCTAGAGTTTTGCGGACAGACCCTGGAGGACTGTCTCTCGAGTCACGTTGTTAGGAAGCGGCACCGAAGCCAGTAGAAGCCAGTTGTGGAGGGTTCGGTATAATCCCCCTTACAGTCTCGCGTGGGGTGGTCGCGCCCGCGAAAGTAGAGTCTTGAAGGGGTGATTACTCTCTCTCTCGGTGGGGAACAGCTGATGCTCGTTCTCCCACTCCCAATATTAGGCGTGCGACTCATTCTCTCGATCCCCGTCATTTTTGATTCGTCTCCGGAGAAGTTCTTGCCAGCGACGTCGTCAATGCGGAGTACGAGGTTACCGACGCGGGATAATAAGTCGACATAGGGATTTGAAAGATAAGTAACTAATAATTAAATTCAAGAGGGAATTTAGAGTGTAGCTAATAATTGAATTCAAGAGGGAATTTGGAGATGAACTCAAGATTTGGAATTGATTAGAGAATCAATTAAGATTAATGATAACCNATAACGAAGGCGGATATTTTGTGTGTTCTAATTACCTGTTTCATATTGTATCTCTTAAATGAAATAAAGATGTTAATTTTGTTTGGATTATTAATAAAGACAGTAAAAGAAGCTATGATTCCGATGATGAAAGAGTGAAATTGACTATTAGTCATTTCCGAAAACCTGAGAGATCCGCTTCTTTCTCCTAATTAAAAATTAGTGATAGAGAAAATGAAGTCCGAATAATTACAAGAACATTTCACGATTTTAGACCGAACATTTAAGAAACAAAGTGGTCTAAAACTAATAAAAGTCTATTTGAATAGAGTAACTTGGAGGTAGTTGGATGTGTCGCGTGATCGGTGCACTCGGTGTAAGTGGCGCCAAATATATCGAACCCTGTGCATTTTGTTACCTGTGTTGCCCCGCGGGTTTTACGTACTTGGAGCTTGTGGCTAAGGCTGGGTCCGGTGTACCCCGAATCCAGCTCACTCGTTCCGGGCGTGAATTCGTTGTAGGGTGCGCTCAGTACATTTGCATAATTCGAACCCGAGCTGCATATCACCAATAGTGTATGCCGGTCCGATGCATTCGATTATCCCAAACTGTTTGAGTGGAATTCTGACATTGTAACTTGAATTTTAAATGTTCATGTTACTGTGGAACTTGAAACCACATAAAAAAATATTCAAAATCTAATTGCAATGAATAATGAATTTGAGAATCTTGAAAAAATGTCTTAAAAGTTTACCGTAACAATTAATCCGAAGTCTTGGGAAAATCAGAA
>NW_021683240.1:0-1157 GCF_001412515.2 Diachasma alloeum | reverse complement strand
TTGACAGTGTGCTGTTGAAAGATGTCTCGAAATTTTGACCGATACTCAATCACTCAGCACTCCTACAGAGAACGCTATACTATGATCATCCTTATTGAAATTGAGATCAAATGGAAATTCTTTAAAGTTCATCTTGTTCATTCTACTGTCAGGCTACCAGTGAACTCGGTAAATTTGATAACTTCCTTTAATATATGTGAATCTGACAAATTCCTTTAGCTAATATGAGTAGAACTCTTGAAAAGTAACCTACAATATTCCTATTGTGATTCTGTTTCAGAAGACGAACGATAAAACATAGCTGCTCAAAAGAATAATGGAGGAATATTTCAAAAATAATATACATGTGTTAATTTTTCTTTAAATTTGATAAGTGTCCGTCGCGTGAAGGCATAACAATATGGTACAAGCTAGAAATGCCTATACTACTTTTTTTCTTTACATGTACTGTAATTCCATTTTGACAATGAAGAACTCTATTCGATATTCTCAATTCTTTTTATATTTATTTTGCCCTCCATCCCACATCGTCTATGAAAATAATTGTATTACTAGTTTTATTCTCTTGCTCTCAAAGATAAACAAGCAATCAATATGCTCTAATGCGCTTAAGGGTTAACTTACGTACCAAAATAAAAACAACAATAATAAAATTGAGTCTTTTTTAAAAATCATAGAAATACTAGGGGTCTTCGCCCCCTGCTCGCTCCGCGTGTCAACCCCCCAATAGTTGATAGGGTGCAACCGATTGGGACTGATTTTTTTATTTGAGAGTGGTTTATTTTTATAAAAAAAATCTCCAGCCAAATGTCTCAATTTAATCAGTTCAAACGAAAAATATTGCAATTTAAATGAGTTATTTTCCACTTTATTCAATTTCGCAAAATTCAAAACACTTTTATACGAAAAAAGAAGGAGCCACTCCTTCATACTCTTACCGTTATTCTGACCCCTGTTGCTGATCCTTATTCTTGACCTCTTATTAATCGTATCTCATTTCTGAGTCTTATGTCTGACCCCCGTATTNTTCTGACCCCTGTTGCTGATCCTTATTCTTGACCTCTTATTAATCGTATCTCATTTCTGAGTCTTATGTCTGACCCCCGTATTCGACCGTCAATTTTTACCTTCATTTCTGACTCTGACTTTCGACATTA
>NW_021683239.1:0-1336 GCF_001412515.2 Diachasma alloeum | reverse complement strand
AATCAACTGAAAAACATAAAGTACACATTGAGTACAAGGAGGACAAAAGCCTCGCTCCGAACCTGTTCCTGTCACAGCGGGACTGCTACTGCCGAGTTACTCACGCACCCGACTCACGTTTACCGACAATTCAACCGGGACGCCGCCTTTCCCGTGGGGTACCAACTAACATTTTTGGAGTCAGTCAAACCCCCCGATCCGGGCCTCTACTCAGGTCTATCCTCTTTGGTCAACGTACTGGCGTTCCAACTGGGCGATTCTAGAGGCGCTATCGACTGTTATGTCCTCCCACAGTCCCTTTCATGGGTCCTATAACTCCCACTCTTTTCAGATTGCGCACGCATTCTCTCTCTTTCTTATGTTTTAGTGATATCTTAAATGCTAGACTCAAAAAGTGGTGGGGAGGGGCTGGGCAACATTGTGACGCAGTCAACTGTTGCCAGCCACCCCCATCCACGTTCTAGAATTTGGGACGCCCGTGTGACCGGCAGAAAATGACGTTCTTGGGTTTAATACAAAGGATGCAAAGGGAGATCTGTTGGGATTAGTCATGGACCTTTCTCGAGAAGTTTACGTCTGAATTTTATGTGTTTATGGCGACGCCAGAAAATCAACAGGCCTGCAATATTTATATTAACTCGGTTTATTTCTTTCGTTTATTTAAACTGTTTATGTTATTTCTCGGATGAATAGAGCTCTGTATTTGAGAGTTGAAATGAGACGTCATTGTCCACCAAAAGAACACGTGCCCAAACTACGCAGTATTGAATTTAATGAAAGAATGGAAATTAAATTATTATCTAATTATTCTGATTAAGGTAATATTCAAATTGACCGCTAGGTGCATCCAACGCCACCTAGTTATGAACGGCCAACGACGTAACACCTCCCCCCGTAAATAAAAATTTGAATACTTATAATTCAATTTTTTTGTGTACTAATGATTTTATAAATGAGCTGGCTTTAACCTATTAGCATGTACTATTTTAGTGCGAACATCACTCAACTTAATTCTTATATTCTCTCGTTCAAGTACTTTATCAACTCTGTAAGGGCCCAAGTAATTTGGATCCAATTTATTCGATTTTGCTTCATTAATCAAAAATACCCAGTCTCCTTCTTTGAAATCATTAGCATTCACTTTCTTACCATAGTACTGTTTCGACTTAAATTTAGCCACATCTAAATTATCTGCTGCTCGTGATTGTGTAACTTTCAGTTTCTCTGCTAAATCTCCAACATAATCATAATATGTAGCAGCAACATTGTCTTTAGCAAAACTTGAAGGTATTGACGTGGTTGGCTTCCGGATGGATGCCGCGTTGATTTTCAGCAT
>NW_021683238.1:0-1416 GCF_001412515.2 Diachasma alloeum | reverse complement strand
CTAGAAACAACATGGGCAAAACAAAAAGAGTAGTAACAATCGACGCGTCGAGGAATGGGAAAAGCTGTGACATGCAAGAGGAAAAAAGCGTGGAAAAAGAAAGGGGTGTGAGGGAGGCAAGTGAAAAGAATTGCGAAATAGCTTGTGGGAAGGTTGAAACAGCTGCTGCCACTGGTGATTGGCTACGAAATTGCGTGCGTGAGATGGAACAAAGAGCGTCACTTTGTGAGAAAAATGCGCCCATTTAGGGGCGGGGGAGCAAGGGGTGCAAGCAATGTGAAATTTCTCCACAAAAAGCTAAAGAACATGTGCCCATTATTCTGTTCAGATAATGTTCCACCGACAATTCTGTTCGGTCTACCCAGGGGATCAGCGGCTATTGAGCCCTCGGGCGCCCTGGCTGTCTTCCCAGGAAGTATACTACACCTAGAGTGTTTATTTGCCCGACGCATGGGCAATCCAGAGTGGACATGGAACTCCACATTTCGTCAACATCTCACGGGTATGTATCCCATTGAGTCGTATGTAAATAATCCTCACAACAAATTGAATGAACTACTGGACTGGTGGATGAGTTGAACAATCGTCGAGTTCTTTTTAGGGAGAAATATTTACATTTGAAATTGCATTCTTGGTTCTTAGTGAGCGGGAGACCTTTGAATATTTCCGATAAAAGAGAGTGGGGGGAGGAAAAATAGACTGAAAATGTAAATAAAACTGAAGAACTTGTTTTACTGCAATCCGCCCGGTTTCTCATGCTGCATTGTACACAACCGAGTTGCCATTGTTCAGTTTGAACGGTTGTGTAGGCAGGAGGACCCTCACCACAATTCTTTGACCCCCTCCCACTGCCTCCTCAAACCCTTCTCCACAGCGATCCGGCAATTAGTGGAGAGAGAAATGAAGGGAAAGGGAGAATCACGGAAAACACACGTGATGTCCCTCCACCAGGGGAAACGAGAGTTATTTATCGGTTGAACGTCGGTACAGAAAATGGGGGGACGAGAACTGGCCGTTGGGTTAATGAAACATTGACGCGTCGCTGGACTCTCCGCACTATCTCGAAAGCGGGGGTATTAATCCACCACGATAGCCATCATTTCCAGGGTGCATGCGCACCGAAAGCACTCTGCTCTATCATCATCGCATATCAACGTCGTCATTACGCTGCCGATCATAAGCCCCTGCTCTTTCACATGGCACTCAATGATTTTACCCTCACATTTGACGTTCCATCCCTATGGAAAAATTAATGCCTTTTCCGATATTTTACTTATAGGCTGGGCTATTGCACCGTCCGAGAAAGATTGGAAGTACAGGCTGTCGATATATTACGTGAAGAATCAAGATTCTGGGGTTTATACCTGCTCTACGCCCAAAGGCCTAACTAATTCCATAAAAATCCACGTCGTAGGC
>NW_021683237.1:0-1367 GCF_001412515.2 Diachasma alloeum | reverse complement strand
TCGCATTCGGCTTCAGCTTTGCTCATGACAACTGTTGATGATATATCCGATAGCTCCTCCTGAAGCCAGAACTTTTTTAGGAGTTCTAATAATTGTTGATTCGCCGTCTGCGTTGATGTTTTGAAGGATGATTTGGCGACGCAGTCGTTACAACAAACNGTCTCAAGAATTGAGGATCTGCCAATTGTAGTCCTCTTAGTTGAAGTGGGGTTGATGTGTTGCAAGTGAATGGCGGTATTTCCGCCGTCAACTTGCTCAGGATGTGAGTCTCCACGATGATCTGCACAGCAGGGTCATGTCTCGGTTGTAAGGCAAGTTTCACAACCCCACGTGTGTTCCCCGATGATGTTTCTCCGATGCCGATGATGACCAATGATGGTGACTTTCGTTCCAATCGCAATTGATTGACCAAGCGTTCTGAAATCAGTGATACTTCGGAACCCTGGTCGATGAGGATCCTTGCTGGCTTTGAGAATCCTTGATAATTGAGGGCGTTGACCCTAGCTGTTGCCAAGACTACTAGTTGTGATGTTCCCTGAGGAATTCGTTGAGCTTCCAGAACGTTGATGGTGTCCACCTGCTTTAATGGTTGTGGATCTGATTGTCGTTGATGAGCGACCTGGTATTTCTCTGATTGTTGGTGATGCCCTTGATGAGTGTTCTGATGATTCTCTGATTGTCGAAGATCTCCAACACGCCGTTGATTTGAATGGCGTTGTTGTCCAACGTGGTATTTCTCTGATTGATGATGACCTCCGAGGTGGTACCCCTCTGATTGATGATGATCTCCAGTCTGATTGTGATGTGTCGATGACCTCTTCATCTCGATGAGTGATTTGACAGATGATTTGATTGGTGATGCTGTGTCTTGGCGCGATGATGGACCAGATGATTGTAGACAGGCATCTTCCCGTTGATGTCCTTCAATACTGACAGGCGGCTCATCTGGATCTTAACCTTGTATTCAAAGTTAACGGGCCACGGGCTTATGGTCCTCTTTTTAGATTCTGTTTCGAGACCGCTGCGCACCTCTCCTGAACGATCCGCTCCGTCTCCCTCTGGATTCTCGAGGTCCTTCAGATTTCCCTCGTTGATCTCGATGATGACTTCCACTTTGTCCATGATCTCGATGACGATCCCCCTTGCCCAGTCAGAAATAAAGTTCTCGACTTCCTCGGCCCAAGATAATCCCTTCTTGCTAGAATCGTCAGTCATGAAAACAAGACCCGTTTGATGAGATTCCGTGTTTTAATTTTAAGAAAGTGGATGGTTTACCGACCGTAGGGTTTGATGAGGTGCCGATGAGTTACCGACCGTAGTTACGCCAACCGTCGATGGCTTACCGACCGTAGAGCCTGATGAAGTGT
>NW_021683236.1:0-1477 GCF_001412515.2 Diachasma alloeum | reverse complement strand
CAAACCTGCATTCCACTGGAAAACTGCCTAGCTTGCCCCAGAAACCTTCGAATACTGCCTGCGAATACCGCCTACTTACAAACACCAACGCCCAAGTCGACTCCACCATCTATCAGAACTGCAACATCAGAGTCACCAACAATCAAGACACACAANCTACAAAATAATCCCCTGCAAAGTTCCCCAGAGAATCCACGGGAACCAAACACTTGCAGCATACGTAGAGCCACAAAATGAATACATCACAACCTCAAAATTCACCAGCAGATATAGCCAAATGAACCGGGAACACCTGCAAACCTGCATTCCACTGGAAAACTGCCTAGCTTGCCCCAGAAACCTTCGAATACTGCCTGCGAATACCGCCTACTTACAAACACCAACGCCCAAGTCGACTCCACCATCTATCAGAACTGCAACATCAGAGTCACCAACAATCAAGACACACAATGAACCAAATTAACCAGCACCAATGGTTGGCTCTATGCCACCATACAAGTAGAGACACTAGAAATAACCTGCACCAACCAACAAGCCACCAGATTAACAATAAATGGCACAGGAATAATCCACCTAAATCCAAACTGCAAGGCAGAAACCGCCACAGCCGTCATCGAGGATGCAGGACTAATCAAGACTCAAATTCCCATGATACTGGGGTTACCTAAAACAATAAATATTTCAGCAATGGCACCAATACTAAATGAAAAACCGAAACCCATACACCCATTGAGCCAAATAAAACAACATATCTTACCCACATCAGATGAAAACAGGGAATTCGACGAATCACTCCAACACACCTTAGACGAGGCGAAAGAAATCGGACTCCACCATCAAGAGGAATACCACCATAGAATCCTCACCGCAACAAATGGCATCATCACCGCCATCATCTTCCTATCCATGGTCGCAGCCAGCATCTGCGCATACAGGCAAGGGCTGTCCATCATGAGCATTCTGTCATGGTTCTCCCTCTGCCAGCAGTCCAAGAAGAAGCAAAGAAAATTCCAACAAAGAGTCGAAATTGGAACCCCAGAAATCCAAAGGTTAGAAGAAACCTCAGCAACAATTGCTACGGTCGGAATGCCCAGCTACCCAGCACCAACTCGAGCGCCGAAAAAGGAAGGGATCACCAAACCAAAACACGCCATCACAATCCCCAAACAAGACACTCCATCCGCCGTGGTTATCAACTACATCTAAAAATAAAAAGGTCAGACACGTGTCAATAAACAAATTTTATTGTATAAGTACAGGTCTAACATCAGCCAAACAAAATATCCTGGCCAACTGCCAGAGTAACCCCTAAAATTCGCGAAGAAAATTCCCCCAGAAACCCTAGGGGCTCCCTCCTCCCCGCCGTCGCCAAGAAGCCCTTGAAAATAAGGAGCTGTCTCCATAGTCTCCGTGCCTAAATAGAAAGAAAAACAAATATATATATATATATATATATATATATATATATATATATATA
>NW_021683235.1:0-4477 GCF_001412515.2 Diachasma alloeum | reverse complement strand
CTCCTCGACACGTTTCAAACAAATCGAACTGAATCTCCAACGTTCAGCACGAGTGCATTAAATGCTTCTTCAAGTCGATCGTTTGAAAGAAATCCTGCAGCGCATAATGCAGACTATGATTGGTTTCAAGGAGAATGTGAAAGTGAAGAAGAATTGGGAGAAGTCCAATCGTATAAACCAAGAGTTTCTTCAAGTCCTATTCAGCTCAAATTACCGTCGGATTCAGAGCCAATGATTAGCCAGGTTCTAGCTTCGTATTGATGGAGGGTCATCATCGAGATCAATAAATGTCACAGTGTCATCGAAAGAAAACGTGCTAATTCAACTCTCTATATCAGCTGCGGAAATTTTGTTTGATTTACGAGACCAAGGCAACATTCGAAACCTCAGCTGCAAGTATCTACTTCGCAAAATCCAACAGATATTCTTACCACTTCGCGTGCATTTCTGAAATCCACAAGTGCAATTAATGCTGATGACACTCCATCAAATATTCAATCTCTTCTGCCTGTTCCATGCGAGGAGATGAAAACGAAAAATCTCACTTTGGTTATTGACTCATCTCCGGGTGCGAGTGTTGCATCAGATCTGCATGATATTTGTAATGCTGATTCACTTCTTCAAGACTTGGACAAAATGGAGTTGGCAATTGCAACTAATACTGAGGGGAATATTGGGGAAAATGATAACAAAAATGGTACTTCACACTCTGAGCCAAGTGCACAGGCGAATCTTGAGGAAATATACGTTTCAACTATCACCAAAGATGGAAAATTGATCCCAAAGACCGCATCCACCTTGGATTCCATCGAAATTATTACAAAAAGATCGAGAGGATGCCCAAAAGGTGCAAAACTGAAGGCCAATGGATGTCCTTATAAAAATACAAAAATGGCTACTCAAATGACTGTAAGGCACGAACAAATTACCAAAAAGTCAGGAGCACACCGTGTTTTGAGAAAGCAACATTCGCGGTAATGGAAAATTCCCTTGTGAGGGGAAATTCCGCAGTCATTGCTTTTTTTTATATTAATAGGTTTATTACTATTTTTCATTGTATAATTTTGTTACTTACCTACCTTTGATAAATTCTTTTTTATTTATTCAATAATAAATATGCTGTGTTCTAACTTGCACATTTCTTTTGGTGACATTTATTCATTTTCCAAAACCACTGTGAGAAATTTTTTGAAATTCAAGTGACTGCCGCATGTGAATTTCCAATTTTGTGAATTGGAATTCGATTTAAATTCAAATTATCCATAAAATTTCCTATTTATCTTTAAAATTCAACAAAATGGAGTTTTTTCATCTTAAGCGAACATTGAGATTTCAATTTCAATGAACTTGAATTTCCAAATTCATTGTGAAAATCGGAAATTAAATTAAATTGACATATGAATAGATTGAGAATTCAGAACAACAGTCCCCTGAATTTCCGTAATTTTTAATAATTTTCATTGTCGTCTGTACCTGAAAATTGGAATTTCACTAAATATTCCACAAATTAACTGATTTATCAATTACAACATATATGGAAATTTCATATGCATCAGTCGTTGTTAAAAATTGCAACATTTTTTATATGAAATTTCAATAGTAATTCCCTAACAGTGCATAGACCCAAAGGGGTGCGCCCCGTATGAATCGATAATATCTCATAAGTCGGAAATTCGACACATGACAGTGGCACTTGAATTTACACACTTGTTATAATCTAAAATCTGCAAATTTTCAAAAACTACGGGTCTGTACGGGTGCGCCCCGTACACACCCGTAGGCAATTTGACAAGATAATTTGACTCCGTTCAGATAATTCAGCAGCAGTCATTTTTGCCCCGTAGAATAACCCACCCGTAAGAGAAATTTTTACCCGGTGGTTCAGGTAAATCCTACGGGTAAACCGTAGATTAACCGTACGACCCGTGTCTCCCGTGCATCACCCGTCCATCACCCGTATTTGGTGCGAATAGTCACACCGTTCCTTTTTTATTAATTTTTAATGCAATATTACATTTCCAAATGAAAAAAACATTCTCACTATTATTTCCAAATTGTTCTACATCGATTAAAGTGAAATTTTATTAATTTCGGTCAATGTTTCCCAAGTATACGGTCCAACAGTTTTTTATTAATTACTAAATAAGTATTTGTTTCCAAATTATGAAAAAGAGTTTCTAAATTTTTCCAAATCATTTCCTAATTATTACATTGATTATTTTTGAAAAATATGTAATTTATTCGCCAAGTATACGGTGGTTCGGACAAATCCAAATTCGGGCGTATAGAAAAATCGCGCCATCTCCCTTGCGGTGTAACACAAATTTCCGCATATGGATATTCGGATGCTTAGTTTTTTGAATGAAATAAAAATATAAAAAATCTCAGCGGTCAAAGATATTTCCTAATTTTCTCAACCATCGGACTAGTTCGTTCATCGGTAATTCTATCGTATCTGGAATATTCAAATTCGGGCGAATGAATAGTTGAACATTCACATATTCTGGAAAATTTTCATTTGGCAAAATATATTTTCTATCATCTGTCAATTCGGTCAATCTATCTATCTGTTACTTGAATAAGTATGAGAAACACTATGTAGAATATTTATAAGTGTCGATCCATCACCCAGTCGAGCATTGGTTAATATGAGCCCATTCGAAAATCGAACACTTTGTAACGTCCCGACGTTGAATTTTATAGATGGTACTATTGATCGGCCATTTTAATCCGCGAGATTTGAATTATTATTTCAAAATGAATATAAAAAGTCTGAAATTTGAGAATGCCAAGAAAATGGTCGAACAGAGGACAATGAACAATGGACAAAAAATAATTTGACGAGTGTAAGAAAAACCGTTGCCAGCAATCGTAAATGTCAAGTACTTGAGTTGAGTTCTTAATTTATTACTCTCCAAAATTCGTTACAGAAAGGCTTTTCCTGAAAATTCTAAACTCAGTGAGAAAAATAAACACATCGGTCACAGTCGTAAAATCGTAAAATCTCAATTCTGGTATATTTCGAAAGTTTCTCTGTTTCAAGTGGTCCACACGTGTTTGGGTTCTCCTTTGTTCATTGTATTCCTACGCGGAGGGCCTGAGACCCCTCAAGAAGAAAACTGGCGACGTCGCACGCTTTCCCTTCCACCCTCTTTTCATTTCCCCTGTTCTGTTTTAGCATACCCCTCTGCCCTTTCCTCTGGGCCAGGATTGCGCGCGCAACTTTTTGGTCTAGTGGAGGTGTTTTGAGCCAACCCTTAGATTTAAAACTTAAGTTTAAGTCAGTCCCATCGTGGCTGCTGTTCCGACAACTTTTCAAGCTTCTCTCTTCAAGTAGTTTTTCTTCAGAGTTTTTATGAGTTTTTATAAGTTTATTAAAAGTTCATCCAGTTTGTAGTCCAAGTTTTAGATTTTCGAGTCAAGAGTTATTTTGAATAAAAGTGTTAATGTGCTCTCCTAAGCACTGGTGTTTGGATTTATTCACAAATAAACCTTCAATCCAATTATCCTATCATTGAACGTGTCAACATCGATGGAGTCCTCATCAGAGGTTTAGCGGCTAACGGATCCACACTTCAAAGTTTGGCGCTCAATATTCCAAATGGCGCTACTGTCCTCCTAGTAACTTGGATAGGACATAACAACTTTTAACGTAAGGAATTTTCTAGTCGGTCATTTCGTACATTCTGACGTTTGAAGTTTGGCAAACTTGGCTCCAACCCCGTTCGACAGAGAAAGCAGAGATTATAGGGGAGATGAGCAGGGCCAATGAAAAGTGTTCACCAGCAAAATTCAGAGCGGTAGCGCATGGACTACGATGGAGCGTACGGAACTGTTGGTTTGGTAGGGCCCGAGCATAAATTTGTCGAAAACCGGAAAGGGGTTCTCCATACGGTAGCTCCTCGCATTTTGTAATAATTGTCAGGAATGTAAAATCGAACATATTATAATCAATAGTATAATGAATGCAGAATCTAATGATCTAAAAGTCTTTTCCTTTTTCTCGACATTTATTATTGAAACGTAGGTCAAAAAATTCATATAAAATCCCAGCGCTGTCGCTGGAAAACTCTATAGTATTCCAGTGATTCTATTGAATAATTGTGCAGATTTTGTTTTTTTTTACTATAGTAATGTTCGATTATATATATTTATTCCCCCCCTGAGTGAGAAAAGAATATGTATCGCGCTCGCTCCCACTCATTGTCGTCTCCGTCGCGTTGGCACGTGCCCGTCCTCCGCCAAACTTAACGAGTGCGAGTGAGAAAGAAAATGGAGAAGAAGGAGAGAGAAAACATTCCAACTCGTTTGAATGGTTGGAACGTTTTCGTTGTTCTCCAGCGATCTACACATAATGGGATTAATTCAATAATAATAGATTAATGAATAAGATTTTTCGCAGACTATTACGAGATTTAGATGAATGGCTTGCCTCCTTCAGTGACCATAAAAAATTGTCTCCAATCGACAATATCTC
>NW_021683234.1:0-1433 GCF_001412515.2 Diachasma alloeum | reverse complement strand
GAGTTGTTCCAATTGAATCTGGTTGCCCTCAGCTGACTCTGTCCTTTTTTTTGTAGATCTGCAGAGTCTGCTGCTGCAACTCCGGAATAAGCAGGTGATGGCGCTTATAGCTGTTGATCGGCTGCATAGTGCGTACCCTATGCCCAGCATCGAGACTAGCCCAATTCCCCCAATAGACCCGAGTGTCAGCAAGCGGTGATGGTATGATTCTTGCTTTTGCTCTCCTATTTGCTCGAGTTCCTTTTGTGTTTCGTCAAGGCTCGTTTCGATGTGCTTGTTCTTCATGAGTTTCGGCATAGGGATCAGCTTGACCCCTTTGGTTTTGGTTTGTGCCGTTTCCTCCTCCGACATGTTCCTCATGAGGTCTTGAAGGTCCAGATTCACCATTGGCAGGTGGATTTCTGTCTTCTCGCCCTCTGTTACGCCGGTATGAGTGATCCTGTGCGCTGGAGTTTGCAGGTAGCAGTCCCGTTTGAGGGAAATTATTCCAGTGCCTCTGATTTGTATTGTCGACACGAATTTCCCCTGGCAGTATAACCTGCCAGTTTCCTTCTCGGTTGTTGAGAACAGCCATTGGTCTGACTTGGCTAAATTCGTCCATTCCGTTCCGGTGTCTGATGAGATACGGATGTTGCACGATTTGAGGGTCTCCTGCGTTGGCTTCAGGAGCAACATTACTTCGCACGCTGGTCTCATCGAGGAGCTGGCCACTGCAAATCTCGGCCGGCATATTAGCTGCTCGCCTAGTTTTGCGCACTCGTCCAGTTGTTCTTTCTCGAGCTGGGCGTAGTACTGGCGGTCTTCAGTGATGATGAGATAGGGTGTTCTTGGTTTGATCCAGGCTGTCATTATGCCATTGGTGGTTTGTTGGAGTGTGGCGCAGGGATGCACGTGGTATATTTGCATTCTCTGCCGACTCAACAGAGGCAATTTTATTAGGATCAGGATTTTTCCGTTCGTGTGTGCCACGCTGATCTCGCTGATCTTGGATAGCACAGGGTAGTCGGTCTTTCCCTTTGGGACAGGGAAATCAAATTCTGGATGGAGATGTCGGATCTGTTCAGTTGCTGCGTTTAGCTGATCTGGCGTGAGGAATGTTTGTGTGATCCTCCCATGTTTTGCCGCATCTATGGCTTCCAGGATTTTTTCTGTTGTTCCGAGGAAAATCCTGGTGGAGTGGATGAGCTCGTTGCCTATGTGTTGAAATTTTAGGACCATCTCGAAGCGGTGCAGAACGCTGGCCTGTCTGCTCGCCTCGCTTTCTAGGTCGCGGGTGGCTTCTTCGAGGGTTTCCATGTTCTTTCTGGATACTTCCATGTGCTACAGCATGGTGTCGAGCTCGGATCTTATGAGGTGTGTAGCATTGTTAACCAGGTGTGTAATTTGGTTCTGGCTACTGTACAACCTGTTAATCTCCTTGTTGATGTGCTCGA
>NW_021683233.1:0-1323 GCF_001412515.2 Diachasma alloeum | reverse complement strand
TAATGAGATAGAAATGGAATGATTCAGTGGGAATGTGGTAAAACGAGAAAAGTCAACTCAACTTGAGGTTTTTTTGATAAATATCTCCGAATCTCAGGGAGATGGAGAAATTTTTATGGTCACCTTTTTTGTAGATCTCATTTTTACTCACAAAAACTATATCTATAAAAATTTCATCATCTCGTTTCATTGACGAGATATCTTCAAAAAATGATTGTAAAGAGTGATTGAGTAATTATTCTCACCGAAGAATCCTTTCGGGTCGTCTCCATAGTCCACTGCTAGAGCACGAGTGACCCCATTCACCTGAGATAGAACAACTTTGTCCACAAAGAGACAACCATTGCCTGAAAAAAAATATATCAGAAAACATGAGTATTGAGAATAGGAAAGATGTTGGGCAGTTCCTGCATGCAAACACGATACGATGAGCATCTTGTTTCGATCAATTTACCTGTCTCTTGGGCAATTTCTTTGGACACTTGAGCGAACGATAATTCTGATGGACTTACGCACATCCAGTCCTCTCCAATGTCCTCAGTTATACCCTCTGCAGTAGATTTTAACTTCATCAAAATTTCTTCAACATCTGAGAAGAAAAAAATTAGTCAAATGCCCCGGGAATAGAGATTTTTAACATTTCCATTTTTCAACATAATTATTTCTACTTACTGCAAATTGCCAGTACACGTGCTGCATACTTCTTATTATCCGTATATTTAACTGAAGAATTCTTTCCACGAACAAAAACATCTTTCAAATCACTAATATAATAAATCTCATCAGTAAATAAACTCAAGGCTGCCATAATAGAATCAGGATGCACTCAAAATCATTGGATTCCGACGAAAAACAATTAATTGCGAATTTTGGCGACGCCGAAGGAACGCGTTATGATTTTTGGTTGGGTTTTTTATTCCAGGAAAAAAGGGAGTTTCCCATAAGTCCAAAAAATTACCGACGGAAGGTTTACAGTTCCGCGTGAGGATGATACCTTATCATATGAGAACAGATTGAGACCAATTTTTTATCTGTTAATCAATTAAAAAAATTGCGTTTTCTGGTTGTGTAATAAAGTTTAAACAATAGTCCTCAAAGCATACACATGATTGATAATTTTTCGGGGACACTGTCCTCGTATGTTATTCGTTCGGCCTGAGTCTTCAAAGTCACCGTTGAATCTATGGTGTATGTTGTGAGGACTGTCCTCATAATCGACTTTGGCTAGATAAGCTTACGGGGACTGTCCCCAAAACTACCAGAAGTCCTCAAAGGATACGTTCTGTCTGTGAATACGACCTCATATCATACTTTATGTATACA
>NW_021683232.1:0-6604 GCF_001412515.2 Diachasma alloeum | reverse complement strand
CGACTACGAAGGTATGCGTAATTGTCGCGAATCGGTTCGGTTTGTACTGTGAAAATCACTAATAGGTGCACTCCTCACTGTTTACCGATCGGTGAAACCCAAGACTAAGGGGAACAAACTCGGCGTCGGGGAGTACTATAGGAATAACGCAGAAGTCGATCTAACGTTGATGCATTCGGAATTCAACGGTGACTAAAAAAATTATATTCTCTACGTTAAGACAAGGCGCAACAGCGAGAAGTTTAGGTTCATAAAACGCTAAATTTGCGGCCTTGATATTCTGTCGCACGAACAATCAACTTCGTCGCTGGCAGTCCGAGTCCAAGCACAGGAAATTTGCAAAATCAGCGGCGAATATCTGGCGAGCAACTAGCAAAATTTGAACTCAATTTTGAAATAAAATTTTAAAATATAGAATCAAAATTTTGTACATAACATCCCCCCCGTGAAGGGTGGTGTTCACTTGAATACCGGTCTTTACGAGCCTATGTATTTGCTCCTTGTTCGCCGTTTACATTCATGCTTCGACCGACTGATGATCACTAGAGCAGACATACTAATTCTCCTTCACCTTAGGTTATATTTGTTTGTTTGAGGCTATATTTTTCTTCGCAACAATATATATATGTAGCGAATACCGGCACTTGATCTCTCAACAGCAAATTTTGCTTTGAATCGTATGAAAATTTACGTCTGAGGCTAGATAACGTCGGAAGGCTTTGAAATTTCATTGATTTACGATAAAGTCTCGAGAGTGGGACTGGACTCCCGGAGAGTAATACTGTAAGTTGGGATGCCCACAGATTGTAGTTAGAGTTATCTCGGAAGGATCGGGGGAAGGAGTTTCAGATATTTAGAGTGTCAGATATAACGCTGATATTCCTCTAATTCGTAATTCCTACCTCTTCATGCGTCGCTTAGTCGACTTTATTGATAGACATCTGCCTTAGTTGAAAACAGGAATCAGGTTATGCTCCTTCAAGCCTATATGAGCTATGAACTCAGCATAGCAGGCCAGAAATTTGCAAGCAACCCTGTGGGATCACCTCACGGGTAGCTTTAGTAGAATTACTTTGATTAATTTCTATCTAAATTTGAGAATTTCGTAACGTGGTTGTGGGATAGGAATTTTACCGGGAAGTTCAATGGTAACGGTGTAGATCGAGTTTTTAGAATTTTACAAGGATAGGAGCTAAGTTGACTACGGTTACCTCTGAAACTATAAAGACAATTCTAGTATTGTCCAAACTTTATCCTGTGGCTGTAAGCATATCGCTGCGAGTCCAGTGCCAACCATCGAATCTTTTGTTTCTGGGCTAAACTGCGGTTTCCGGGCGATTGGACGTTACGTATTAATTCGGAACTTCCAAATTTCGGATTACAGAGGTTATTTTTATGCAGCCCTTCTGACATTATTTTGCAATTTCCCTGTTACCTTCTCTCTCTCGATAAAGTTTACATACTTAACTTATTAATACAATTTGAGACTTAAATTCCGAAGGTAGACAAATCGTGGAAATTTCTTCTTCTCTGGTTCCGTTGCCTTTAGGACTTCCTCTGGTCGTAGACGGCTCCGTTTTTCTGGAGTTTTTCAAGAGTTTTTCGAGTTACCTTTCGATGATCAGTCCCTGGTCGATTACTGCACTTCCTCATATGTGGATTTTTGCGATGAACACATGCAGATTCGACCTTTCTGGCGCTGAAGTGCCCCATTACGTTGCATTAGCGGAACCATTCAAGTCCAAATTCTTCACTAAATTTTGAATTTTATAAAATGCGCTTCAATTTAATTTATTACAGTATTTTAATTCCGCCAAAATTTCGTCATGAGTCACAACTTCTCCTGGCCATTGCTACCCAATACTATATTCTAGGAATGTTTCTTCGTATCATGAGGGGATCGAGCTTGATCGGCTATGAGGAATCATACAGTTTATAACTTCGTATACAGTGACGGGTGTTCAGCCGGATAAAATACCATTCGAAGTACCAATTACGATCAATCACTAGTTGGAGTTATCGAACATCATATTAAGTAATTTAAATCAAGGCGAATCAATTAGGACGAATCCCGTTTGGCAGATTAAATTTGACAAAACGTCTAAATGATTTGATTACGGCATTTGAGATAATTCGATCAAAAATAGACACAAAGTTTCTAGAACATGGTCACTGACTTAGGAACTCATGGATCTAATGTGCATGGTCCTGGAAATTGGTCTTTTAGTTTATAGTCACCAGTTTTTCGGTTAATTTCAGTGAATTGGCACATGGTTCATCAATTTTGTGAGATCGATTGAATGTGATCATTTTGATTGCATTTATCTGAAATTTTCATAATTCTTCTCAAGAGTTTCTACTTTGGTGAACGAAATGAATCACTGAAAACATAAGTTTTGATTTTCAGGGACTTATTATCGATTTTCAAAAATCAATTCTTGATTGCTGGGAAAAATTATCAATTATTAGCGATTGGAAATTATGAAATTCAACGAATGTGAAATTCTGAATGTGTGACAACATTCCTAATTTCCAGTCACGCATAACTAATTTCTATTTGTTATCTAATTTGCAGGCCCCAAGAAAAATCTCAGAATTCATGAACCCTGCGATATCAAATCCGACGAATAAAATTGTGAAGAAGAACAGAATTTTCAACATACAGACTATGTCATTTCCACTCCGTTGAAATAGAAATTATTTTCAAAATGTTTAATTTGATCCCAAGTTCAGAAGGATCACAGAATAAGTACTCAACATACTATAATATTTGGGTAGGAAAATCTACTTGATTCTATGATTAGTATAGAACTCTGTATCGCTACCACATACGCTCATCTCGACGTTATACTGCGCTAGCTGTTCTGCGAACACGATAGGAACGCAGGGCCATCGTCTCTGGAGACGTCGTTCGTATCGTTAGGTATGCCGAGAAGAGCTGGGATCTACTCTTCAATTTCCGGTTGAATTTTCTATTCTGTGTTCTAATTGTTTAAAATCGTTGTAAACTTTTGAATTGGTATGGATGACGATAAATCATAGAATTTATCACTAAATCAACAGTTTATCACTTAAAGCCTCTTTGGCTGCCTGAAATTTTGAATAAAGGGCAGAACAATCGTTTGTTGAGATCATACCCGGAGTGCTCAGTTGAAGCTGCTTCAGTTGACCTTCCTTTCTCCCTCTCTCATAGATTGGATTACTACTGATAATGATATCGGAGTCTACTTTGTCGTGACTGACAGTCACCTTATTACCAGAGATAGTTCACTCGTGGTGAGAAAATTGGAGAAATAACGAACAATTGAATTCAGGAAATAGGTAGGAGCAAAGGACTTGGTTCACGCTCAGGGTCCATTGAAAAATTGTCGCCTGGAGAAATTCAAATATTTTATAAGTGGCCATTCCCTTTTAGGATTTTAGAAATTATTTCCTAAAGGAGGATAGGGTTTATTAAACGATTTATGGAGTGAACAGATGGATCTGATGAGTAGAAGAGTAAGGTTGATACAGTCGTTAGCAGTAGTAGCAACACCGGATTTTGTGCGAATACTTTTTATCACTATTTCAGAATGATTTTCCGAATTTATGCCCTCCAGTAATATACAGGAGAGTAATAGAAGATTATAATCGATACTAGATCAATTGACAGCTGTCCAACAGCGTTATTGGTTTATTTTTAGAACTTTTGAAATAGGGGATCGATTATTGGACATGAGGAATCATTGACTTCCCCAATAGTTTTGCTGTTATTCCTTTACAGCCTGTGAGATTTTAAAAGTCAAAATTTGGAATTGATTCATTCAAATATTCGCGATAAACGATTCAACGCAATAAATTTCGTGAAACAAGAATTTTATTGGGACGTATCTTGAAATTGATATCTAACATTACTGAAGTAAAGTCCCATATGTTGGGCTTATAGTTTTCCTAGGCTGATTTCAAAGAAAATAACTCATATTCGCTTAAGAATTTTCGACACACACGATTTTGGTGTTAACGATTCGACAACTGTGTCTCTGCACTAAGAAAACCAATTTTATTGGGGATAATATTATTTAAAATATTATTCCGAGTCAAGCTGTATTAATTTTGTTGCGAAATGGAAAAGTTTCGTGAATTGATCCAAAATTGAGTAACTAGACTGTGATTCCTTCGACGAGTGAATCGAATGCATGAGGTTTGACTCAATTATAATTTGCGGTAGAATGTGTAAAACTCTTCGGCAGAGGCAATAAATTTTCTAATCTTTCAGTTATAACTTATAGGAAAAGAAGTATTTTGTCATAAGAACAAGATTCATGGAATTTCGGGCGATAGCAGAATTCTAGGCAAGACAGCAATCGAATGCTCTCATCAATTGGACAAACTAAACGAACTCTCACCTTTGAGAAAGTACATTTCTCGCGATCAAATGCGTCCCAAAATAATCAGTTCATTGTTCGAAACGAAATGTAGAATATAAAATTGAACTTATTTGATAATAATAAGGAATTAGTTTTCAGGATTCAGATTATGTTGAGATTATTCCAAAAGTATTGACGCATTGGTACATTAACACTCGGCAAGGTCGTTATCGATAGATTTGTGAGGTTCTCCCAAGGTCTTCCTCCATCATTTGGATTTGACTATTGGGATGGACTCATCCTATCGAAGGAAATGTCGCCTAGGCGGATACACTTCATAGTCTTTCCATTCCTTTCGGGTAATTCGTGGAGAGAACCAGGGACATAGCGAGAGTCATTTTTCCTATCTTGGATAGTTTCTAAAGTGAAATTTGGCAAATTAAAATTTTGTTTATTAACAGAAAATTTTGTTATCAGAATCGGGCTAGTCATAACGAATTCTCGAAAGAGTTGCAGCCCAAAAGCATCATTTTTACTTTCATTCGTTCCTCCGTGGACTTTCCACGAAGGGATTTGAAAGGTCTCACAACTGCTGGGTGTAGTCGCGACGTCGGTTTCGAAATGAGTCACGGGCTCGTAAGTTATTTTCACCTGGACTTCCAATACATCGTCCGACGGGATCAGTTCTCGTGCCACAGCGCTAGGCTTGATATACGTCGGAAAGACGGGACCAATAGAAATTGGCGTCTCAGAATTTTCTTCCAAGTACTCAAAGGTCAAGGGAGGAAGGAATTCTGTGGAAGCAAAGTTTAAGGTGGCCGACAAGCCTCTGTTAGATTTTAATGGAGATTGGTAATCAGGTTGAAGATTTTCACCTCCCTCAGTGCAATTTACCCGTAAGTCACACGGATTATCCGAGTGGCGAACAATTATGAAAGGCTCTGGGAATAGATCTCGCTCATCGTGATCATAGAAAAGTTGAGACATATTCCGGCAACCATGGGATCGGAGGACGAGTTCGAATACCACTCAATGGGCCTGACTAATAGTCGAAACTCTTTTGAATTCATACGACTTTAGATATTGATACGGGATTGTCTGAGTGATTCGACAAAGGACTCGACGTTCGAGTTCCCTCAAGTCACGTTCAAGCTCACCAGGATTTTGACATCGCATGTAATTATCCACGTGCCACAAAGTTTCTTGGAGGCGTAACACCAAGTCTGCGTAGTTTTCACGCGGTCCCATACGGGCCTTACGTACGAGATATTCATAATCTTTGAACCGATATCCCCCCCCGTACCTACGATACAAGGCATTGAGTATATCACGAACTGTCCGAATGCTTGTTCTGTCCAAAATAGAGCTAACAGGATACTCGATTTTTCGTCTAACTGCATTAACAAACCGAGGATCTCGGGGATCGATATCGTTAAAATAAAATTTAATCGCAATTTCATATCCAAGAAACTCGGTTTCCGTGCAGTCATCGCCGAAAAAACAAGGAATATGGTCGAACGATAAGTCAATTCGTCTTCCCTTCGAATAGTCCAACATTTTTGAATACGCGGTTTGTATTATCAAATCGCGCTCTGAACGAGAGCATAAGAGATTTCGTCCGGCATTGAATTAAATTATGAAGATTCGATATATGATTATTTTTACGGCCAGATGACCGAATGTTGAATTAATTAAAATTTTAATACCTTATAATGTCAGATCAACAAAGAAGTAGAACGACAACGAATAGGTTAAGTATCCCACCTATAGTATGGTATCTTCTGACACCATTGTTGTTATAAATAGACGGAGGTCTGTTTAAACCGTTAAATAAAATTAAAATTGATCACACAAGACTTACTTTTTATGCATGTGTCATCAATTTTCTTATGGATCCTTATTTTTGAAGTAGATACATCTATTTCGTCGCCGTTCGCCTCTTCGATTAGTTCAAGATTATTGGAATCGAAATGAAGTAATAATAATAAGTAATTTAGTGATATTATAAAAGAGATTAGTTTCGATTTGAATCTTATATGAGTTCGGAGGGGTCTATCAAATGATAATTGCCGATTAAGAGTTCAAATAATAATTCTAGGATTTATTCGAAGGCCAGAGGAAATTGACAAACCTCCTAATAATTAAGTCGCGATTCGAGAGAGAGCTAGACCGAGATTAGATTATTATTAATATTACGATGCGCGCCATCCCCCCCCTTTTTTTTCTCAATGGATATTCTATTTTGATTTATGGCCGAG
>NW_021683231.1:0-1461 GCF_001412515.2 Diachasma alloeum | reverse complement strand
ATTAAATTTCCCATCCTTCAACACCCCTTTCATTCCTTAATCTATGTGATAAAAAAATAAAAACTGCACGAAAATCGCGGCTCTATGAAAAACTCAATGGTTTCTCGGCGCAGAGCGCTTCCCCATTAATTCGCCCGCTAATTAAAAAATCGTCTCTCCTCTCCTAATTAACATTAAGGAATGAAACCAATGCTGTTCGATGGAGAATTAAATTCCCCACCCAACAACTCCCGTTTCATTCCTTAACCTCTCTAATAAAAAAACTAAAACTCCGACGAATGTCGCGATGCTATGAAAAACTCAATGGTTTCTCGTCGCAGAGCGCTTCCCCATTAATTCGCCCGCTAATTAAAAAATCGTCTCTCCCCTCCTAATTAACATTAAGGAATGAAACCAATGCTGTTCGATGGAGAATTAAATTCCCCACCCAACAATTCCCGTTTCATTCCTTAATCTCTCTTATAAAAAAATTATAACTGCGACAAAATTCGCGGCGCTATGAAAAATTCAATGGTTTCTCGGCGCAGAGCGCTTCCCCAGTAATTCGCCCGCTAATTAAGAAATCGTCCCTTTCCTCTAAATTTAATTCTCCATCGAACAGCGTTGGTTTCATTCCTTATTGTTAATTAGGAGGGGAGAGACGATTTTTTAATTAGCGGGCGAATTATTGGGGAGTCACTCTGCGCCGAGAAAACATTGGGTTTCTTATAGCGCCGTGACTTTCATCGCAATATTAATAATAATAATAATAATATTTATTTCGATCTATGGCTCAGAGCCTTATACAGAGATCATCACAATGTGTTTTGTTAATGCTAATATAATTTCAAGTCTTTAACAACGTTGTACATACTAGTTACATTGTGTCCGGTAGGATTGGTGTCGCACGTGTGTTTGACGAAATTTGGTAGTTTTTAGTGCTCATGGGCAAAAAAAGAGAAAGAGGGGGGGGGGTCAAAGACCCTGTAAACTATATAAAATTAATTATGAAATGTAAGCATAAAGTTAGACATAAAGTTACACTTTGGTTAGCCTTTGGGGTGTGGGGCACACGGGTGAGACTAGTGGTCGGGGTGCCTATGGCTGAGTTGATCGTTGACCGGCTGATTGCTCCAGCCTTGTCTTCATTTTCTTCGTCGCTTCTCGTTCAAATTCCTGTACAAATTTACAGATATCGGCGTTCGGTGAGCCCTTGAGTGTCTCCTGTATCCAGCGGTCCATCGCCGTCGTAGGCGGGCAATTCCCCAACCACTCTGTTATTTTGTTGATCGTGCTTCTCGGTAGCTGAAGCCATGCTTCTTCGCAGGTGAACATGTGAGCTAGGTTCTCTTCCTGATAGTCGCATAGTCTGCATGCGGGGTCTTTGTAGCCTTTGTGGGGTGTTCTGCTAACGTTACAACACCTCAAACGTTCCCATTGCTCTTTCAGGTAGCTTTCTATGCTCTTGTTGCTCCAGTAGTC
>NW_021683230.1:0-4857 GCF_001412515.2 Diachasma alloeum | reverse complement strand
TTGATTTTATATCGAGTCATTAGATCGGTGTATGAATTTTGTGATTTTCCGATTGTGATTTAGAGCATAACGGAAAGAGAAATAATCCGAAAATCACGGGGTTTAATTAATTAGATAAATGATTCACATTTTGATACTGGCATTTTCTAGAAATTGATTAAGTAATATTTCTCCCCGAAAGTCTGAATCTTCTTATCATTTATTAGTAATAAGGAACCCAGTCATTTCAGGGTAATTTTTATTGAGAGCGGATTTTGTGGAACCCAGCCGCCTCCGCGGTTGATCTGAGCTGTCGGCGATCGCTCTCTCATCGTTGTTTGTTTTTTCGTCTTCGATTTTGGTGAACGTTTCATACGTTCTGGCGCCCAACCTTTGGTTTGTCGTTTGGGTCGCTGAGGGCTGCGTATCTATTATCTTCCGCAGAGGTAAGAAATACGTCACAGTACATACAGTCGTTGTTGTGGACTTGTTGAGCACTAAATATAGAGTCACCACATGTTATTGTGAAATCACTCCCTTCTGAGATACATGGACCATTTATGAGAATGTCGGAATAGATTAAATGGCCTTCATTACTAATTCCATATTGATGGCTTCATTAATCTAATATTAATCTATCCATAGGACTCGTCAACTCATTTTTTTTTCATAAGATGCTTCATGTCGAGAGATGTGCTAGTCCAATGCTCGCCCCTGGAGAGAGAGAAGTCATGTTGGAAAAGTTCTACGTGTACTTTCGGAATCGTTACAGAAAAAAATTTCATCCTTGCCGGCGAATGCACGACTGTGTATCAACTGTACAAAGAAAGCTGCCACTTATATTTCTAGCCCATCACCCTCTAATTTTCATCCACACATCGAAGCCTTCCCTCTGATATCTGATTCAACAGCGACAGGCGGCTCCGATGATTCTTCCGGGTACTCTTCAAATCTTACACCATTCGTGGCGGACATTTCTATCGCACATCACAAACAGTTCATTGAGATCTGGTAATTCTTTCCATTCAGTTGATCCTAATAATAATGGATTCAACGAAGCGTTCGATGACCCAATGGAAATCGACGATTTCTCAGTAGATGAAGATTCAGACAATGAAGTGAGCAGGAGAACAGTAGAACATTCACGTTCTCCTCGAGAAGTTGAGCTGGAAGAAATGTTGTATGGCCTGAAAGAAAAATTTGAGAGTACGGAGGGATACGCTGAACGTCTAGAAATTTTGACAGTCGCTCCATTGTCATAGAATACTCGGAAAGTAGTGAAGAATTTGGGCCACGAGACATGGCTCAGAGAGTGAAAACATCGAGAGAAATGAGAGAAGTATTGGCTTCGGCCGTCGCGAAAGCAGGACAATCATTACCCGATGAAACTATTGAGAAAGTCCAAACGTTTTACGAGAATAACAGTCAAATTATACCAGGAATCAAAGATAAAGTATCCGTTAGAATCAACGACGAGAAGAAAATTATGCAGAAAAGGCTGGTACTTGAAAATTTGGCAGATGTGTATCAACAATATGAAACTTCTCATCCGGAATCTCCCGTGGGGTTCAGTAAGTTTGCGGAGTTGAGACCGAAACATTGTGTATTGGCAGGAATGAGTGGTACGCACGTTGGGTGCGTCTGTATGTACCACCAAAACTGCAAATTGTTGTTGGATGCCATCAATATTTCCACTCTTACAGGAGATTCAATTTTTCCTCTTACGAATTACAAAGATTGTCTCGCGAAGCTCATGTGTTCCAATCCAATGCCTGCGTGCCATTTACAAGGAACACTCCGCAGGTGTCCCCCTCCGATTTCGATGAAACTTGAATATGTATAGGGGACCCAAAACTAAGGGATACGTATTTTTTTTTAGCTACCCATATTGGGTTTTAGGGGGTGGAAGTGCTCTCTGAAGTGACCACCTCTCGGGGTTATTTTTCGATTGCACACATAAGGAAGCTTTTTGAACAACTCTTTCGCAGTATATCAAGGTGACAAGGAATGATGAAAATGCAAATTAGAAGCGTCTCCGGGGGGGGGGGGGAAATATGGAGGGTAAACTACCCTTGTGAAAATTCATTTTTCTCATAGAAAAAAAAATTTTGATGGAAATCCCATGGGATAAATTCCATTTGAAAAAGTAGAAAAAATGTGGCGGTTTGGTGCGGGTATCAAAAATAATAACTCGGTGTTGATAAGAACTGTATATTTAAAGGCAAGTGTTAACATGCGTACTCAAAAGTAGACTGACTTTTCCCGCCGGGGAGCGTACGAGTTTATATACCTTCGTTTATTAAAGGTTCGAGAATTGTCCTGAAATTTCGTGAGGGACAAGGACAGAATGACGTTTGTCTCGAATTCGGGCGTTTGGAATATTCGAGACGCTACGAAATAAATTCAAGAAATTAATCTATTGTGGCTCACGCCACAAGTACTTCCCTTCTGCGGAAAAAGAAAAGAAAGCTAAATAAAGCCAAAAGAAAATCAATAATATCGATTTGTCAAGAACAGCTGATGTCGTTTAGCGAATCTGACGCGCTTTTGAATTGATGACGTCGATGAGCCGGTGTCAGATGGGCGGTAAGATGACGAACGTCGAGATGTTCCCGGTTGCGGTGACTCCGGTGAAGGTGGTGCAGTCAGTGTTATATTTCTGTCTTGGGAATCGTCGTTAGCTTCGTCGTCATTGTTGTGCTCGTTGTCTGGGAGCGAGAAAACGGGTTTGAGACGGTCGATGGAGACTACGGTATTTTCGCCTCTACTTCGAATGACGAAACGTTTCTCGTGCCTCGATATTACTTGGTGTGGCCCCTCGTATGGGGACGTGAAGGCGTGATGGGGAGCGTCGCGACGAACGAGGACGTGTGAGCAGTTTGCGAGCTCCTTAAAGACGAAAATCTTCCTCTGGCCATGACGGGCGATGGGTTGAGGAGCGAGATCGGCGAAGTGATTCCTCAGACGATCGGCGATATTGGTAGGCGGTAGCCCGCGTGGTGGCGAGGGAGCAAGAAATTCCCCCGGTAGTCGGAGCGGTTAACCGAAGATGAGGTCGGCAGGAGTTGCGCCGAGGTCTTATTTCCAAACAGCGCTAATTCCGAGAAGGACGATAGGCAGCATGTCCACCCACGATTCGCTTTCATGACAGCGAATGGCGTCGTTCAGATGACGATGCAGACATTCCACCATTCCATTTGACTGAGGATGGAACGTGGTGGTGTGAATATGTCTGCTACCGAGAGGACGAGCGAGAGCGTTGAACAGCTGGCTCTCAAACTGTGTCCCCTGGTCGGTTGTAATTCGAAGCGGCACTCCGTAGCGGCAGATCCATCCAGAAAAGAGCGTTCGGGCGACACACTCAGCTCCATTGTTCTCGATGGGGAATGCCTCTGGGAACCTGGTGAAACGATCTATGATCGTCAGGCAGTTGCGATACCATTTGGACGGAACGTACGGTCCGATGATGTCCACGTGTATGTGCTCGAAGCGCTGCGTGCGTCCTGGAAAATCTTGAATAGGAGATGAGACATGACGGGATACCTTATTTCGTTGTGGTTCTGTTCCGGGCTAGGTTGTTACCTACACGCTCATTCTGGTACTCCGTAAACTTTTATTGTTTAAAGTGTCAAAAGCAAATTTGGTCCTGAGCCTCCTCCATCTCCAGAACCTCCAGGTCTACACGTGAGTTTTGAGTAATCAATCTCAAGTTTTCCTCGTCGCTTTATTCTTTAATTATGAATTTCCGAGCTGTCGGCGTGAAGATTTGAGGTTATAAAGACTCTTATGGAGCCGGAGCACGCCACTGAGGAAGTTCCCTGCAATTACCAAGAGCTGGAAAGCCCGGGAACTAGAGGCGCGCCCCCTGCCATCTTTGTTACCACGGACGAAACCTCCATCCAGGAGCCAAGTGGCCACAGCACCCCAGTCGATAAAAAGCTATCTACTTATGCCACTCCGGACCCCAGTTTCGACTCGACTTCGTTCTTCGCTTCCCTGTCGTCTTCATCCCGAGTAGGCACGACCAGGAAGTCATCAAGAAATCCAAGCAAAGCCCACTCGACTGCAGCTGCTCATAGTCGTAACAGGAGTCTTTCTGACGGCAATATCAGGGAATTTCTAAAACGTAAAAGAGAGCGTGAGGAACTCAACCCTGACTCTTCAGCCACACACTCAGACCCCAAGAAACTCAACCGCTGCCTCTTCACTTCCGTCTCCAACGATCCTGATCACTCCCTTACGAACTCTCCATCCTTGTCAGTCATCCCCTCTTCTCCAAAAATGTTGCCGATCCCAAACTCCTCTTCCCCAGAATACCTGGCCCTGTTGAATCAGCTCAAGCAGATGCATATGCATCAGAGCTCCTTGGAGCAGAAACTGACTAGTTTCCAGGATTCAAAGGCTTCCAAGGCTCAATTCGACAAGCTACGTCTCGAGATCCAGAGGGAATCCTCGAAGACAGCCACCCAGCTGGAGTCGCTCAAAAAAGAGATGGACCAAAAATACGAAGATCTAGCGAAGCAAGTTGAGCTCAAAATGACTACCGCTTCAACTAGCTCTCAGGAAAGACCTGATCACAAACTCCTGGAGAACCTAGAATGTAGACTGGAGCAGCAGGAGCGCTCACTCAGGAAATGCAACATTGTCATCAAAGGTCTCCCCAGACAACCCAGGGACCCCCTTGTTGAAGTTCAGGACTTTCTGAAAACCCATTTCAGTGTCGAGAATTGTATTGTCGAAGTCAAGGAGTTGGGTAAAGGCCCCTCCAAGCTACTCGCAGTCCAGTTAAGTAACCTACCTCCCAGGCAAGAGATTCTCAACTCCAAAAGTAAACTCAAAGGTACCAAAATTTTCATCGAACCCGATCTGACAAGAAAG
>NW_021683229.1:0-1465 GCF_001412515.2 Diachasma alloeum | reverse complement strand
GCAGTTTTAATTTTTTCATTACAGAGATTAAAGAATGAAACGGGGGTTGTAGGATGGGGAATTTAATTCCCCATCGAACAGCATTGGTTTCATTCCTTCATATTAATTAGGAGAAAAGATACGATTTTTTAATTAGCTGGCGAATTAATGGGGAAGCGCTCTGCGCCGAGAAACCATTGAGTTTTTCATAGCGCCGCGACTTTCGTCGCAATATTAATTTTCTTATTACAGAGATTAAGGAATAAAACGGGGGTTGAAGGATGGGGAATTTAATTCTCCATCGAACAGCATTGGTTTCATTCCTTAATATTAATTAGGAGAAAAGATACGATTTTTTAATTAGCGGGCGAATTAATGCGGAAGCGCTCTGCGCCGAGAAACCATTGAGTTTTTCAGAGCGCCGCGACTTTCGTCGCAGTTTGTATTTTTTTATTGCTTCCGAATGGAAGCTTTGTAATCGCAATTTTTTTCGATTCTCTAATTTTGCTTGGATATGACTCAGGGTGATCTGAAACGTCTACATTTGATATTTTTAGAAAATGTATGTATGTATGTGTGTGCGTGTGTGTGTGTGCATGTGCATTTGTCCAGAAAGTCGTCAATAACTCTGAAACTGTCTTTACGAAAAATCTGAAATTTTGGCTTATAATAGGTCCTAATGGGAGACAGACATGTGCAAAATTTCAGCCTGATCGACTAAGTGGTTCCTGAGATATAGCATTTTCTCAAAAATGGTTGTTCACGAATATCTCATCAATGGCTTTATCAATAAAAATATTTTTTATCTGAAAATCTTTGTTTTGATAATACCTATCTTTTTGTATCAAAACCTAATGAATCCACTACGGAGAATGGTTTTTTTTTTCTATTTTTTCACTTTTTTCAAAAAATCGCTTTTATTCACGATAACTCAAAAAATAATTGAGATAAAAACTTCAAACTTTGTATGATTATAGCGCCGTTAGCAATGAAGGCTGGTGTTGTCGGTGGGCGAAATCGGCCAAGTAGTTCATGAGATATTTAACTTTATAATCGAAAATTCTTCCTTTAATATCTCAAAAACTACTGGACCAAATGCATTCTGCTTGCTCTCAAAATTTTCGTCTGAGTGGTGGCTATCGATGCAAATCAAAATATAGGTACCATTCAATTGAAAGTTTTCGAGATATTTCAATTTTTCTCTTTTTTTGAGATCAGATTCCTATTTTCGACTGTGAAGTGGTTTAGACTTCTATTAACGCTGTCAAATTCATCATTCATATCAGGTTGGTGTCTGGTTATTGAATTATATGGTCCTGATCATGAATGTAACGCGTGGTCAAGACAGGCCCTGAACCGGGCACCCGTGTGGGATCTTATACGGAGATCCTAGCCCCGACCTGATCCGGGGAACTACATCAGGTCCTTGCTGAGTTTACTTATACGGTCCTAATTGAAAATGTAATGTGTTGTCGAGTCAACGACT
>NW_021683228.1:0-1866 GCF_001412515.2 Diachasma alloeum | reverse complement strand
TACTAGTCGAGTTTTTCATTCGAACTCGGAAGAAGAACCCTCTACCCCTATTTTTCCAGAGGAAGATTTCCCAGATGAAATGAGTGATTATGATGATCAACCTACTTCCTCAGACGAAGAAGAATTAAATTCCCCCCGAGTAAAGAAAATTATTAAACATGGGAAAAGAGTAAATAAACGTGTCCCATTGAATGTTTTTAGCGAAACCAGAGATGGAATTTTCATGCGAAAGGATAACATCGCTACCTTCATTTCTGCAGATTTCAAGATGAGAACCCCAGTTTTTCAAGAATTACTCGCTAGGAGTTACATTGACGAAAAACAATTTCTCAAAGACAAACCGGATATCGGTGGTGTAGTTGTTTTCAAAAATGGAAAAATCCACATTTTCCTGATTGTGATCAAAGAAGGAGTTGAGAATAAAACGCTCTTGAACAATATTAGTCTTGGTATAACAAAACTGAAAGAATCAATAGATTATTTTGACGTAAGAACAGTTAGAATAGCGCGAACTGGAGGCGGACTTGATAAACTCCCCTGGGGTAATATTAAGATGTATTTAGAAAGAACATTTCCCCAAGGCTATCATGTCACTATTTGCCTAAATCAAACTGAGGTACCAGAAATCGATAAAAGAGAAAATATAATAAAAGAGATGCATGAGTCTGTAGTGGGTGGACATAAAGGCGTGGTGAAAACTTATGACAGAATCCGACGATTATATTACTGGGAAAATATGAAACCACAGATCCAAAATTTTATTAAGCATTGTGTTACTTGCCAGAAAAATAAATTAGTTAGAGTCAAGACAAGACAACCCATGATAGTTACTGATACTCCACAGACAGCCTTTGAAAAAATTGCACTCGACATTGTAGGACCATTACCCATTACTAGCACTGGCAACAGATATATTTTAACTATTCAAGATAATTTAACTAAATATTCATTAGCAGTTCCTCTAGCTGAAACAAAAGCCATTGATATTGCAAAAGCTTTTACAGAAAATTTCATTTGTGTTTTTGGTTGTCCTGAGGCAATATTGACTGATCAGGGTTCGAATTTTATCGGTGAAGTTATGAAACATTTAGCTAAATTATTCAAGATCCAACAGTTGAAAACCACAGCTGTCCACCCTCAGACTAATGGATCTCTGGAGAGAAGTCATACAATACTTCAGTCCATGAATCTGTTGGTTTTACTCCTCATGAGTTGATTTTTGGGAGATTGGCACGGATTCCATCTAATTTTGTTAAAGAAAGTAGCGTACCTGTATATACGGAGTATCTAGGTGATTTAGTAGAAAAGCTGCGTGAAACTCAATCACGTGCAGCTGATAATGTTGATTTAGCGAAATTTAGATCTAAAGTGTATTACGACAGGGCTGTTAATCAAAGACATTTTGAACCGGGCGACTGGGTATTTTTAATAAATGATGCTAAGACCAGTAAGTTAGATGCTAATTATTTAGGGCCCTATGAGGTGTCAAAAGTGATGAACAATGAGAATGCAGAGATTAAGCTATCGGATTATCGTAAGAAAACTGTACATATTAATAAGTTAAAACCAGCATTTTTATCGAAAAAACCTTCTAAGACTTAAAATAAGAAATGTAAGCTAATCATTCATGTTAATGGATAGATGATTTAGAATATAAGACTGTATATATGCTCAGATAATTGATAAGTACATAAAATAAAATAAGACTTGTTAAAAATTAGACTCTTCTTGAGTCTAATTTTTATTTTATGCGGGAAGGTGTGATGTCTTGACGCCGATTTTGATGGTTGGTAGCAATGATCAGCCATCTTTGTCCACGATATTCAAATTAATATAAAAAATTAATTAAATAACGTAAAATCTTTA
>NW_021683227.1:0-1239 GCF_001412515.2 Diachasma alloeum | reverse complement strand
TTCACCGATGAAATTTGGTATATTTGTCCCCTGAAGAATGTCTCTGTTTCCGGTGGAAAATTCTCTGTGAAATACAATGACCTTAAGAAGTACGCTGCACGTGTGATTGCGATTTGCTGTAAGTGAGCTTTCTTTATTCTTTGTGGCATTAACTTCCAATCAATGTATGTTCCAATTCGTATACTCTATCATCTTAATTAACCCTTCCATTGGACGTTATACGATTATGTAATCGTTTTAGATGATGAAAGAGTCTTAGCTGAACTGAAATCGAATCTGGAAGGTGATCTTGAATACATTGGAGACCATTGGGAATTGGAGACACTGCAAGAGATAGATTATGCAAGAGCAACGAAAGAAATGACCGAAAATGTGGAAAGAAACATTCTATTTGTTGATAAGAATATATTTCACCAATTAAATATCAATACACCCATTCAATCGTTCGCTTTGAGTGACGATATTGACCTCTGCAAATTTGCTTCGGAGGCACCACAATTTCAGCGATTAAGAAAAGGTAATTTATACTTTAATGACTATATGATTTTTATGGAATAGCTAATGTCATGAGATCATTGCCAATGGTATTCTAGATTTGCTAAATACTGATGAGAATAAGATAATCCCTCCAGAAGCTGTACCCATGGACATTGAGGTACAATCTGAGTTGCTTCCGAAAGCGGTTGATCAACATAAATCCCCCGAAAAGAATCCAGGCTTTCTGAACAACGTTGAACCTGCAGTTGACACAAACACTAGTCTGAAGAAAGATAAAAGTGGAGTCAAATGTACCTATCCTGAAAGATCAGGATCAGAGCTATCAAAACCAGAAGAACCAACTAATGTCGATAGGGAGGAAATTATCAAGCCACAAACTGGAGTAAAAAGAAAAGTTGTATTTGATTTCAATGAATCAGATGAGGGAGATGAGACTGACGAGTATGAGCCGAGTGATGATGAAACTTCAGGGTCAGATGGGGGAAATGATTTGTTGACAGACGGTGAAGAGTTTGAGGATCAATCTAAGGGCACAAGGAGCAAACGTCGATGGAGCACTGAAGAACGCTTCGCAGTTCTTTCAGCTTTCGGGAGGCAACTGGAGAATGGGAGGATTCCTTCAGGGGAGAAAATGCAGGAGCTAATCGATCGTAAAAATTGCTTGAGAGGCCGTACTGTTGCTCAGATGAGAACATGGGTACACACATACAAAAATAAATTGAATGAGTAATCTTTTTTTTT
>NW_021683226.1:0-1285 GCF_001412515.2 Diachasma alloeum | reverse complement strand
TGGGGGCTTTAATAGGTCGACGTTTTATTTTCAGTGGAGTTTAATTCCATGCACTGTTAGAAATGCTTCGAAATTTTATGGAAAATATGGTGGTAATTTTTATGAGAGTGTCGTTGAATCTGATTTGGGATGGAAATGGTTCGGAAATTTCAAGTTTTAGATGGAATTCAAAGAAATTCATAAGTTTTCGATGGGAATGAGACGGAATTTCACAACTTCATTGAATTTTTGATGGAACATGAATATTTGAAAACAAAATGATATGCATTTACAATTTTTCCCTGAATTTTCCTAATTCTCCGAAATTTCACAGAATAATTGAACTGAAAAATCAAGTATTTTACTGAGTTTCTGACCATTCGAACAGAAAATCAATGAAATATTTGATTTTTCAACTACAAGATTTCTTGAAATTTCTGTGGAAATTAAACATGATAAAAATTTCCGAGAATTGACACAGAAAATTCAGATGAAAATGTTTAACAGTGAATTCGATTTTGACTATTGGTCGGTTTTCAATGAATATCTTGGAATCTAAGGCAGAGAGGAAAATTTTTTTTATAACCATTTTCGTAGAGCGCATTGGCAATTGCGAAAAAGAATATTACAAAAATTTCGCCATCTCCCTTAGATTCTAAGATATTCCTCAAAAACTCGGTTGAAATCTGAGTCGACTCAAACTGTTCTACCGCTTCGCTACTGAATTCCTAGGGGCAGATTAATCTGGAATCAGTATTATTATGACAGTCGGATTTTTCTAGTTTTGTGAATGTTTTTTTTTTGTAGGTGTTGATGATTTCTGCGGGATTTGGATCCCGTAATTACTAATTGACTATTTTTACAGGGAGAATTGAAGTAAATTTTCAGTAAAGGTCTTTTTGATGTTTCATCGTTTGCGTCTTCGGGGGCTCAAGCCACTTCTTCAACCGCTAGGTACCATAACTAATTATTTCAGATGTTTTAGGGGTTCGGGACCCCAACGAGCTTACCCACTTCGGGTCTTTGAGGGTGGTCGCTTGCTAGAGAGGCTTAACCCGGGGCTTTAATAGGTCGACGTTTTATTTTCATAAGAGTTTAATTCTTAGGGGCGGATTAATCTCGAATCAGTCATGACTGCAGGGTTTTTATAGTTAGTTCTGCTGGTGTTTTGTGAGGTGATTGGTTGGGGTGGAAGGTTTTATTCGTAAGTGTTGATGATTTCACAGGGATTTTGACCGCGTGATTTCTGATTGATGATTCAGTAGTGAAGTCGTCAAACGGTTCAAGTCAATTCCATTCTAGCGCC
>NW_021683225.1:0-2188 GCF_001412515.2 Diachasma alloeum | reverse complement strand
CTCCGCGATATTTTCCCGTGAAGTGGCAATGGTCCCGATGTTTCACTGCGTTTTCAGTGAATGCCCTGCCACAAATATGACGTTTTGGCTGCATTATAGGCTCGCTCCATCTCGAAAGTCAAGTTCATGGGCTCATTTCTCTGTAATTCAGCATCAACTTTTATAGCTAAAATACGTAGCGGCTCAATAAACCACTCTACACAGTNGGGATTACACATGATTCTGTGTAATTCAGGTTACAACCGGGATGAGCTGCTCCGCGATATTTTCCCGTGAAGTGGCAATGGTCCCGATGTTTCACTGCGTTTTCAGTGAATGCCCTGCCACAAATATGACGTTTTGGCTGCATTATAGGCTCGCTCCATCTCGAAAGTCAAGTTCATGGGCTCATTTCTCTGTAATTCAGCATCAACTTTTATAGCTAAAATACGTAGCGGCTCAATAAACCACTCTACACAGTTTTTTCCATGATAAATAGAGAGTTCCGATTTTGAGTTATCATAGCTACATTTCACATAAAATGCAACACTGGATGGTACTGTAATGTCCAAAAATTTTATACTAGAAATTTAAGACTAGAATAAATTTTATATAGGATCATAACTATAAGTTACATTATAACTGTGGTGACTGTGTCTCCACTACATCTCTGTCATTCAGACACGCACACAAATACACACTCAATTTTCCTCTTTAGANGTCACATAAAATGCAACCCTGAATGGTACATGATTTTGGTATTTACATCATTGTCATCGGACACTTTTTCCAATAAACACTCAGTATCAGNGAAATCCATTTCCGTATCACAAACCTCATGATCCGTTTATTGCCATAATCCTCCATGCATCCTAATCCCTCATCATCACCTGGCGTCCATAATCCCTCGTCCGCCTGACTGGCGCCCGTGACGTCACGACGGAAATTTCCCCGCCGGGACCCCCGAGCCAATCACAGCTCACCGGCGGGAACTTACAGCTCCGAACCAATCGGAAGCCAGGATTTNTAGCTTTTGAAATTTGCACACCAACTAAACGATACAAATTTGAAATCCATGTGCAGTGCTGTATTCTTTCCTGTTCACCATCGAGGATGTCTTCTTTTTCAATCATGAGAAGGTGAATTGTTCTTNGTCATTCACTCGACATTCACTCATAGCTCAACCACTGGATAACACATCAACAGAGAGGACAAGTCTTCTTACGACTAACTCTCCATTCTTGTAAATATTAACGTTTAAAAACTCAAATATATTTCGCTCAACGTTGGATCTCTGGAGTTGNGCCGAACCAATCGGAAGCCAGGATTTTACTCATCCCTTCTCCAAATTTTCCACCAATCACATCCTTGCACTCTCCTTAAATACCGCACACTTTCCACACTCATGATCAGTCAGTCATTCACTCGACATTCACTCATAGCTCAACCACTGGATAACACATCAACAGAGAGGACAAGTCTTCTTACGACTAACTCTCCATTCTTGTAAATATTAACGTTTAAAAACTCAAATATATTTCGCTCAACGTTGGATCTCTGCATTTGTCATTTAATAACCTGCTCACCTCCACATAACTTCATGTAATTGAGAACCAAAACCACAATTGTAAGCTAAATTGAGTACATTTCATCACTTGAACTCAATTAAAAATTCCAAAGGCANCGTCTTTTAATGCCATGGGGTAATTGAAGTTACCGAATCTTTTCATGACAGTGCTGAAAGAGGGATATGAGTTCGTTCCTTGCTTATCTCGAACGCTACAGCGAGCGACCATAATGGACCATAAGAAACAGTAGGCATCATGTTTATTTTGAACGTTCACGACAGCATGTTTCTTTTTNCGCATGCCCCAATTACCCAATACTAAGATTCGCACGCGAAGGAACGATTGTAAGCCGATTAATTAAGACCCCAAAAACCGAATGAACTACTTCCCCATAAAAATCAAAAGAGTGGGAAAAGTCATACNGCGTCAACTCATCTCCAGCCTGAGTCTTTTTCCTGGAACTCATCCGCTTTCACTAGAAGTTTTTCTCTTATCTGTTCATCGAACCACTGCCTAATATCAGTTGAATCAAGAATTATTTCATTNTGAGCCCATGTGACAAGTGACCCCAAAATTCATATAAAAATATCAAAAAAACCAAAATTAAACAGTCTTGAAGCAGCGACGGAGCAGTAACAATT
>NW_021683224.1:0-1928 GCF_001412515.2 Diachasma alloeum | reverse complement strand
AAACCCGGCGCGAGGCAGAGACAGTCAGAGCTGTACGGGCAGTGGAGTATACTCTGTTGAACAATTGTCTATACTTTAATAATTATGAATGAAAGTGATCGGTCCAAAATGCATTCTGTTGACCAATGAGTCAATATGTAATAAAAATGCCAATGAGATAAAAATGTTTGAATCATTGAGAAAATTGGTCAACAAATCAGATTGTCGACATGGTCCGCCTATGGGTGTGATCAACAGTTGTTGCATAGATATATACCCACCAAAGAGACTACCTGCACTTCGACCTCGCAAGTTACTTTGTGCACCTGCTCATCCATAGTATCGTCAACAATGGTTTTCAAACATGAGAATAGAATTTTAGGTAATTGACCGAAAACTGAGCGGGCTGTTCTGTATTTCAGGTAAATGGTATGCTTACGCTTACGATAGTAGAAATATGTGCAAATGAAAATTCTACAGAACTTTGCACTTGCCCGCCTTCAGTGCTAATGACTTAGGCGTGAAATATTACACTCAAATTGTAGGCTATCGATCGAAAAATGAAGAGGCTTTCTTGTACCTCAGGTACGTATTATGCTCACGATGCTGAAAATATGCGTTAATGAAGGTTTTCCGAAACATTCGGCCCATATTCCATTAATTCTGAGAATGTTTATTCTGACGTCACGTACTCTCTTCTCCTATTGGTTCGGCGTCGCCTTCGGTAACAAGTATATAAAGATATAATTGGAAATATTGAAACAGTTCTCAAGTATCAACCATGAAGAGACCACCAAGAGCCAGAAAAATACCAGCAAAGCATACAGATTACGTCAATCTTCCATCAACCTCAGAGGAGGAAGCACCGCGGGAGGATATAGCCCCTGAAGTGTACAATCCATTCGAGGGGTTGGACTCAGCATTGACCCACGAAGCTGTGGAGCCCATCGCCGTTAGGGAGAAGCAAATGTCCTCTGCCCTTCCTTCAGTAAGTGCTACGGCCGAGTCGACATCATTAGCAGAAGATAGAGGAATTCAAGAAGAGCAGGAGAACAACGCGAGAGATTCCAGGGAAAATACCTCTCAGCAACATGGCTCCTAGTATTGCAGCGAGTCCTGTGGATTTCCGGCAGTTGCATCCTCATGCCTATAATCAGGTAAGAGTACCACCGAAGCCGCCTCAGTCCGAGATTCCGGAGGCTTCAGTGCTGGAACAACCTCGGACTTTCATGTGGAGAAGGCCTCAATCCCCTGAACCTCCTTCGGCAGGCAGTACGACAAGGCCATCGGCAGTGACTCTCGAAAATGGTCCATCGTTCTCATCATCAGACGTGCAGGCGAACCGCACGCGAGGAATTTCGGGGGTGATACCTCCCGGTAACATCGGCTCAGGAATCGGCCCGATTCTTGTTGATTCACCGCAGTGGTATCATCATCCTTATGAGCAGAGACATCCTCAACTATTTGCTGATGGCTCATTTTACGACAGTTTTTTGAAAGACGTGGCATCGATTGTAAGGACTGAAGTGAAGAATGAGCTCGGGAAAGAGAGGAATCGGCAGCAGAAGCGAATCCGCAAACCAGGATTCCTACCGTTGTGATCCATCGCAGAAATTAAGGCAATTGATCAACTGACCTCAGAAAATGAGGAACACTTGATCTCTTATTGATTATTTCACTGTGGAAAAGACCGAAAACCTCATTTGATAGCATCGGAGCTATTTATACAAACTCTGGCATCGAAGGATTTGGTGATAGAANAGAATGAGCTCGGGAAAGAGAGGAATCGGCAGCAGAAGCGAATCCGCAAACCAGGATTCCTACCGTTGTGATCCATCGCAGAAATTAAGGCAATTGATCAACTGACCTCAGAAAATGAGGAACACTTGATCTCTTATTGATTATTTCACTGTGGAAAAGACCGAAAACCTCATTTGATAGCATCGGAG
>NW_021683223.1:0-5333 GCF_001412515.2 Diachasma alloeum | reverse complement strand
TCTCTCTCTGTCTCTCTCTGTCTCTCTCTCTCTTCATCCAGAAAACCTCGAGAGCTAAAACAGAAATTCAGCAAACAATGTGTCATTTTCATTGGGGATAATAATTAATGAGAAACAATTTTTTCTCTATTAGAAACATATTCATCGCATTTATGTTCATTTTTCATGGATTATTACCTAATGTTTATCAACGTAAGAAGTGGTCCACTCTCTCATCCTCCTCAACTCCAATCTCTCCTCTCCAGTGTGAGAATTGTACGTCAAAACCATCTCTCATGATTCTAGAATCAAGAAAATAATGAAAATTAAGCGATGAAAATTCAACTTTTTGGTTTTCATATATATTATATTATATGAGTGTAAAAACCGAATAGGCTATATGTGGAAACAATACAATATATTATATTACATGGTTGAATAGAAATCATACCTTTATATGAGATCTCTCTCTCTTCCTCAGAGTCGCTCCTCCCCTCCGCGCCCAGTACTACGATCACCTCTCCCTCTCACTCTGAGTCCATCATGTTCCGCTCCTCTCCGCCGTGTTCGACAACTTCCGGACGCTCATCGCTCAGCAATACCTCACTCATGCCACCCCCACTCTCGATGATAATTGTCTCTGCATCGCTATCAACTCGTCCGCCTTCTCTCATCTCTTCTTCTTCCACCTCATGGTTCCCCACATCTTCTACTTCATCTTTCACCTCCTCCTCCATTTCCTCATTCACTTCCTGTTTCACCTCAAGCACTGGCTCATCGAGGGGATTCATAACTGACTCTGTGACATCATCAATCCCTTCACCTCCTCTCATCTCTTCTTTCAGCTCAGGCACTAGTTCATGGGGGTTGATAACTATTCCAGCATCGTTGTCAATCCCTTCACCTTCTCTCTCCTCCTCCATCACCTCAGGTTCATTCTCCACTTCATAAACCATGTTCTCATCATCATCATAGAATCCTGCTCTGATGGGGGCTGATGGTGGTGAGGACTCTACAACAACAAACCAATATTCCCACGCAGAATGTGTAATTCTCCTCGTACGAATGTTACAAGCGGTGAAATACACTTCAGTAGCGAAATCCTGCCAGTGTTGAAGAATTATGTGTTTCATTGCTTTGAGAATAATTCTTGCACTATGATCTGTCACCCAAGAGATAGGGCATCACACTTCCACTGGTCTTGCGAATCTCCTCCTTTCCCCAGCATCTCTATAGCTCCGAAGACGCATAATACCATAATTATCCTCTCGGTTCATTTTGTCACAAACTTTCAACAATATTTGATCCGAAAAAACTTGTGATAATTAAGAGAGCAAATGTCTCGGCCTGATGTCGCTAAGCGTACTGAATTTTGCATGCCGCAATTGAACGCCGTTATATTCACTATCAATGTTTATAATTTGGGTATGAGAGAGACATGAATGGTGGATCATATATGTTTCTCCATGTAACTCATGGGGTTCAATGGGGAAAGATCATTCTCGAAGGTTCTCGAGAGTTCTTTAATTGGAGTTAGAGAAAAAAATCTAAAAATTCCACCTTTCTTTCTCTCCTTCGTAGGATCAAATTACTATTGGATAAGGTGAATAATCCAGAGACCATCGATGGAAAATACTAGTGTGAAAGAGAGAGGAAGCTGGAATACTTCCTCTCGGTTTTTTCGGGGTGTCAAATCTCCATGATAATGAAAAACTGGATACTGAAAACTTTTGGATACTGAATTTGATTGAAAATCGATTTTCAAGATTGTTTTTTTTTGTCATTGATTTTTAGTTGAGCAAGGAGGGAGGTTATAATTAGATTCGTTTTTTTTCTTTTTTTTTTGCAATAAAAATATCCTCAAACTAAAAGGTTTTGCGTTCGCGGATAAACTGAGTAATTATTTATACAGCATGAAATGAAAAATTCTTTCAAAATAGTGTTCCTAGGTACATTTAGCTAAAGACATGAATTTTGAATATCAATGACGATAGCTCAGTGCGTAGCGCATCCACTCACGAACCTCAAATCTGCGGGTTCGAGTCTCGTATTTTTTCTATTTTTTGAATTTTTTTTTCCTTTTTTTTCTTTTTTTCATCATGAGTCTTTTGTAATCGACTTAAAAATGCTTATTTTTTAGGAAATTGCTTTTCACATAACATTGATAAAGTTTGAATCTATGTGGTATAAAAAAGACATAAAAGTGAAATGATCACATTTCTATCATTTATTTTTCAATTTTGTTAATTAACACATAATAGAAAATTTAGAGAGTATAAATACAGTAATAATTATTCATAATCATTATGAGAAAATCAACCAATCTGATAATTTGCAAGTGGAACAATCCTTCATGAGAGGTGGAGGACCATCTGGAACATCACCTCCATTAATTGATATTGGATGATGTAGGTAACATCGACGATACCCTTGTACATCATCCATTGTTTGCAACTTCAGTGATAGTGTACCCCAGAGTTGATTGATATTTTGCCATCCGAATTTCAATAGGAAAGTCTTCGTCAAATACGTTGCATCGAGTTTTTTCGCTTGCATGTTCTTTATCCAACGATACAAGTCGATGGATGAATCCAAACTGGATGAAAAATATGTTTTGTACCAATCTGACAATTTCCTACAATTCTCATACGCGCAGGTGTAATTATCGATGATACTATGCTCTCGATGAATCCAACAACCAGGAGAAGTTCTGTCTTTGGCTTTTGAAGCCCCCAAATCATTTAAATCGATTATCAATTTATTCGTATAGGTTTCTAACCATTGCTTTTTCTGTGATCCGTTTACGAAGATAACAGATACTCCTGCGATAATCGTTGTAATGGTGTCTTCAATATCATCATATGAGATGAATCCTGCTTCCCATGGAATCCCATGATGATTATTAATAAGCCATCTATTTGTCCGTCTGTATTTTAATGGTAGTTCACCCCATTCGTGAGGGGGCTCGAATGTTACACAAGTACAATCATTGTTCCCGAGCGATTGGATAGCAAGTTCCTTAACAATCAATTTGTTTATTGGGGACTGAAACTCTTGAACATCGAGAACTAACTTTTTTTTCAAATTTGATCTGAGGATGTGGTGGGTGAAAATATTATTTGCGAGTGATGTTAAATTCACTGGAGCAAACATGTTTTATAGAGTATCCCCACCCCATCCGACTCATTATGGAACATTCGAGAATATTCTGGAACATCCTCAGAATGATATCCATGATGTCATATATTTTTATATCAAAGGATGACTCATTAGAATATCCTAGTCCACACAAGTTTCAACAGGAATTATAGCATACCCCCACCGCGCGCGAATCGAGTCATCAACGTAGCCAACGGCTCGAGTGACTCATCGATGACATTATCCTCGAGAATATTCGGTGACCGTCCTGCCACCTGCTATAGGATTAATGAAATACCCTCTCCCACCTAATCAAACAGTGACTCATTGATCTGAATGAATCATCGATGACGTCACTGCTTTTTCACGAATCGATGACGTCATCCATTGCGAACGTTCCGCGACCGTGGCGCCACCTAGTGGTGGGTGAGTGAATGATTGTTTGAAAAATTCACAAGACTGTTTGAAACTTCTTTAAAACATTTTAAAAAGATTTGAAACTTGTTGGAAACATTTTGAAAACACTTGAAACATTTTTGAAACATTTTCGAATCTTTTTTGAAAACATTTGAAACATGTTTGAAAAATATTGAAAACATTTGAAACATGTTTGAAACATATTGAAAACATATTACATCCTATATAGCGAACAAGAATAACGACTTATCCCCACTACATATTCTATCAAGCACAAGTCTCAACAGGAATTACGAGATATCCCCACCCCGCATAACAATGAGTCATCCTCAGATATTCATGATGATGTCATCCTTCGAAAACATTCCCCGACCGTGCTGCCACCTGGTTCTCGAATGTTCAGGATGACATCATCCTTCGAGAACATTCCCCCCGACCGTGCTGCCACCTGGTTCTCGAATGTTCAGAATGACGTCATTCTTCGAGAACATTCTCCCCCAACCGTGCTGCCACCTGGTAAATGTTTGCAATTGTTTGCATATGTTTGCATATGTTTGCATACATTTGAAAATGTTTGCAAATGTTATCAAATATATGCGAAATGTTTGCAAATGTTGTTAAATATTTGCACATGTTTAGGACTTACGGGGAGTTCCCCCACCGTGCAAGTAAATGAGTCATCAGCCCGAGTGACTCATCGATGACGTCATTCATCTCGAAATTTCGGCGATTGTGGCGGCAATATTCAATTTTATCCATGTGTTCACAGGTTTTCATAGTATTATATTTCATATAAGTACCACCAGGACGGTTCTCCCACCATGCGAGTCGATGTCTCATCGATAACGTCAACCGTTTCAAACCTTCTACAGCTTGTGGCGCCAATATCCAATTTCATGCAAGTTTCAACAGGTCATTATATTTCATACAAGTCCCAACAGGTCTTAGAGGGATTCCCCCCACTACACGAGTCGATGAGTCATCGACGACGTCATCCTTCTCGAACGTTCCGCGACGGTGGCGCCGCCTAGTGGCGTAGTTTTGGTCCAAAACCCGCCTAGCCTAACTACTTACTTTTGACTTCAACTCTTGTAACAGGGTATTTGGCTGTTGTTTTCGATAAGGCCCTTTGGTGGGATAATAATAATCCAGGACTCACCTTCATTCTCCGGATGATCAACGAAGCTTCTGTTATTTTAATGGTGAATGGGCTATTTGTGCTATCCATTAAACAAAAATTGTCTCTTGAACGAACCAATCGGATATGAATATTTACACCATTTAACAATGCTCGATCCTGATTGAACACATCACAATGTAAATGGCCCGTGAGATCGATTGNCTGCTCGATCCTGCTTGAACACATTACAATGTAAATGGCCCGTGAGATCGATTGTTTTGCCATCGCTTAAATAAGCCCTACGTACCATTAAACCCTCGTTACCTTCACCGACGTCATCCATCTTACCAGCTGTATCATCTGATCACAGCACACTACTCAGGTGCGAGTTCTTCGCATCGGCGCCATAATTTAGAAAGGTTTCTATATAAGCGCGGTAAGCATATGCATTATTGGCAGGCGTCACGGCTTTCTNTTTAACACTGCTCGATCCTGCTTGAACACATTACAATGTAAATGGCCCGTGAGATCGATTGTTTTGCCATCGCTTAAATAAGCCCTACGTACCATTAAACCCTCGTTACCTTCACCGACGTCATCCATCTTACCAGCTGTATCATCTGATCACAGCACACTACTCAGGTGCGAGTTCTTCGCATCGGCGCCATAATTTAGAAAG
>NW_021683222.1:0-2999 GCF_001412515.2 Diachasma alloeum | reverse complement strand
CTCGACCGAGGTCTCCTCACTGCTCTGTCATTCCCTGCTGAGTAGAATATTAGTTAATTACAGAGAGGATCCACGTATGAGAAATGTTATCAGTAGAATCTTGCGGATTCGCTGGTCAGTTTTATTGGATATTTGTACAAATCTCTATAAGGTTTTGCCGGTTTCTGTGGAAATGGTCTATAACAAAATTTATTTATAAAAAGTCAATAGAATTTTATTTTCCTAAATTTTTTCCATTAAATTCTCTTTTTCTGCCTTCAAGTACATCAAACAAAAAAAAATTATAGAATTTAAGCCGAAGAAATTGTACAGGACATCTTTCAACATACACTGTAAAGAAAAAAATAAATCTGTTGACTTTTTATAGAACGTTTCAATAGAAACGGCCGAGAATTGAGAGTTTTATAGAGATCCCATACAATTGTCTAGCGAATTTTCTAGGTGTTTCTCTTTTATTTTTCCATGCGTATAGAACTATTATTTTACTGTAATCGGTTTAGTCAAAATACAATTAATATTTTCTACTTCTATTAGACGTTGATTGACGTTGTATTTATCATGATTATTCTATAAACTGTCTTCTAGGAGTGGATTCTCTGCGATATTTGTCCATTTTCAACAAGTAATAAACGAATTCCATTGAATCGTGACTTTTTGGATAGATAATTCGTCAATTATTCGAATAAATTATGGATAATTTACAAATTTTTCACCTTGTTTTTAATTGTTCGATTGGTTAAAAAAACCACGATTTCGATTTCCTTGTGAAATCGGGTGAATTATATTATGTAATTAAATTATATAAATTATAGTTATCACTATTTATTCATTAATTAGATCATAGGGGGAAACCCTCTGTGTCAAGGGAGGTTCATTTCACACAGAAATTAACGATGAACAAATAGAAACAGGCAAACGAGCCAAGATGCAAAGATGAATGGAAAAATGCCTTAACAGTATTTATATTTGTATGAGGCATACCAACAGGAGTAAGACTAAGGTTTAGAGGAGGAAAACTCTATCAAATATGAGAAATTGAAAGACAACAGAGAAAAGACGAGTATTTTTCAATGGGTGGAAACAATGATAATCAAAGCTGGACGGAATTAACGAAGGGATCAATTAAATGATGATTGATATGAAAAAAAAGTAGAATACTTCACCACTTGAAATGCACAGTAAAATCTCGTAAATTACCATCAATATCATCAACACCTCCACCTAGTCTCAGAGCCTGCAATACTTGTGAAGTGTCATTTGTGCAAATGGTAAGAGAAAATGTTGTAGATGTTGAGAATAGCATTCCTAGAAAGCGTATATAATCTTCGTAGGGATAAGAACCGAGTGAAAAAAATACGCGAGAATTCTCACCACTTGACGGGATAAAAATGCTACCAATTGCTTTTCTCTTTGTATGACTGTAGTTACGTTTAGCTTCAACCAGGACGCGAAGAGAGATTTAAATTTCTTCATCCATATTCTCAAAGTATAAAAGATAAGATTTGACCAATATTTATGTAAAATGTTTCATTTCGACCAATAACGACCAAATAATTGCATAAATAACAACCCAAAATTGCATGAATATTGTCTAAATCCGTCATAGCATCGTGACAATAAAATTGACTGAGTGAAGAATTAATTTAATTCTCGCGAGACAAGATTAGATCCCTAAAATGATAAGAAGTGTTTTCAATAATAAAGTCGGGTCATTCTTTTCCTTCCTTCTCATTGCGATGGAGATCGAGTAACGGTCATATTCCAGGAATTGGAATGGAGATTTTTCTTTGCATTACTTCTGCATCGAAGCTCTTAGTATTTCGATTAATTTTGGTAGCTTCTAACATTACCAGAAAAAAAATTTTCAGGCGACAAGGAATCCGCATTTTACAGTGAGTGACAAATATACATTTGTGTGTGGCAAGTGTTCATTTAGTCTGGAGTGATGATATATTCGCCTGAAGAAATTAATTTTGTGATAGGGTAACCAGACCAACAGATAAACTGTAAAAGGGAATTTGAGACTCCTCAAGAGATCAAAAATCAATTAATCGCCTAAATGCTTCAACGATGAATTCTATATCTAAAAAATTAAATGAATAATAGAAACATGATGGTTCGCGGAGAAAACATTGAAGGAATAAATAATCAAATTACGAAAAAAGTGGGATACATCCCCAGTAGATAGACGGTTGACCAGATGATCCATGTTTTGTGACCAATAGATAGATGATCATGTTCAATGGTCATTCAGGCAATTTCATCCTTCTCCATGTTTAAAAAAGGATAAACATTCATTTCGAGAATAATGATCGAACACAAAACAGGTTTATTGGTCCTGATGGTTGCTTTTTCACATTGTCACGCGAACACTGTCCGACTACTAGAGAATTAATCACACCGTCACTGGGGGGCCAACACTGTACCTCGCGAGTCTTTATTCTTTCTTCTTAATTTTAAATGTTCATCAATAAGAGAAAATTGTGGTATTATTATACATTAGTGTCGTTATAAAAAATTTGAATTCTGAATACGATTACTACTATATTATTGTTGGAATACTTGAAAAAATTGACATCGTCTATATATATTTTGGTAGGTGTCTGTCTATTAGTTTTGATTAGCCTACTAGAATTGTTCTCACCAGCGATCGGTTGCTCTGCCTCTCCGGCCCTCTCAATTCCCTGATCCTGAGGCCCTAGACCCCCAGGGATTACCCCAGGCGCACCGGCATTCTCCCTAATATTCATTGGTTCTCGAACGAGCTCATTGGCATCTACTTCCTCCCCAGGAGGATTGTCCTGCTGGACTAGTGCTGAACAAAGTAATAACGTAATTTTTTGATATAAGAAACAGTCATAAATGGGATTATCTCTTGCCACGTGAGACAATCATGACTCATTTATCATTTGCCTGTCACATTGCGTTTTACTGGTGGCTTTACAGCAGAAAATTGAAATAATCATACGACTCAATCATGACGAAAAGTTGAGAGGATA
>NW_021683221.1:0-1892 GCF_001412515.2 Diachasma alloeum | reverse complement strand
ATTTTGAAAAATCAGGATTTAACCCACTGTCTTATGTCAAAGTCCATAAGTTTGTTGTAAAGAAAGATTGAAATCGGAATTTTTGACTCAAAATTTGAAAAAAAATGAAGAAATTTTTTGACACATGATACAACATGAATANATAAGTGAAAAAATTGAATTTCTAAAAACTACAAAGAATCGCCAAAGAATGTTATTAGATTTTTTTAATCGTAATTTTTTGCTAGATTTAATTGACGTTTTAGTTTTTTCAAAAAATCAATTTTGAAAAATCAGGATTTAACCCACTGTCTTATGTCAAAGTCCATAAGTTTGTTGTAAAGAAAGATTGAAATCGGAATTTTTGACTCAAAATTTGAAAAAAAATGAAGAAATTTTTTGACACATGATACAACATGAATAACCGTTTTTTAAACAATATCCATTATTTATTTATAAAACGGAGATGTTTGAAAAGAAAATGATGTGTTGAAAAATGTAATTTGAATGATGCTGATTGTGTATGAATTTTTTAATAAATTTTCACACGTAATTTAATGGAAAAATTTAATAATTGAAAATCTCGACATCTATAGTGGGGTCAGTATGCACTTGTAGCCTACTGATGAGCTGCTTTAAGGAAATTAATGTATTCAGGAAATTGGGAAACTAAAAGAAATATTCAACTGAATTTATTCGTTCGAAATTTTTTTGTATTTTTTAAACTATAATACACCTAGACTGATCCGAATTTATTGATTGAGTATACTATACTAATTTTACCCTTTTCAATTATTATTTACAATTTTCGACCTGAAATTTCTGTTCGTGAAACTCGTGATCGGTCTTTCTGTTGATGTATCAGCAGCATATGGTCCATGATGTCATCAATCCTAGTTTTTATTTAAAAAAAAAAAACATTAGACATAATGTAAATATCTTCGTAAAAGTAAAAGTATTGCCTTAACGTATAATTCTAGGGGAGGGTAGGCTAAAATAGACAGGGATCTTCAATGTTATAATCACAATAACCACTTTACCCCACCGCCCCGAAGACAAAGAAGGCGAAAAATAATCAGTTTTAACAATCGATTGATTGAGCATTCTGCAGAGAATAAATGAAAGAAAAAATGATACATCAATACAGTAGAAAAAAATTCCAATCTTTATCAAACAATAATAGAAACAGTTACTTCAAACTATAAAGCTTTAAATACATTAAAAATAATAAATCAACTCTGTAGGCAAATAACAAAATTAGTTACTTCAAACTATAAAGTTTTAAATACATTAAAAATAATAAATTCACTCTGTAGTCAAATAACAAAGACAGTTACTTCAAAATATAAAAGCTTTGAAACATTAAATATAATAAATCAACTCTGTAGTCAAAGTTCAACAGGGCTTGAAGGATCATAATCCAAGCCACTAGACTAGATTTTTTACGTAGGAGTTGACAATGCTTGAAGAAGCATAACCTAAGCCTGTAGATCAGCTTTTTAGGTAGGTCCCACCAATGCTTGAAGAAGCATGACCTAGCCAGTAGATCAGCTTTCAAGTTAGGGGTCAACAATGCCTGAAGAAGCACGACCTGAATGACTAGGTAAACTCTGAGATCAGGGGTTAACATTGCTTGAAGGAGCACGACCTGAACCAGCAGACCAGCTTTCAAGTTAGGGGTCAACAATGCCTGAAGAAGCACGACCTGAATGACTAGGTAAACTCTGAGATCAGGGGTTAACATTGCTTGAAGGAGCACGACCTGAACCAGCAGACCAGCTTTCAAGTTAGGGGTCAACAATGCTTGAAGGAGCACGACCAGAGGGACTAGATAAACTCTGAGATCAGGGGTCAACATTGCTTAAAGCAGCATGACTTGAACCAGAAGAGAAACTCTCAGTGAAAAATTACTG
>NW_021683220.1:0-1385 GCF_001412515.2 Diachasma alloeum | reverse complement strand
CATCGACGTGTCACAACACATCAAAAACATAAGCATAACAGTTATTGTTAGAATCAAAAAAGTTAGCGTCGGGAAAAATGGCAAAGAAATGTCGGTTCGGGTTTTCGCGACCTGAATCTGAGAGTTTTGTATTATGTGATACAGCCGTTTCAATAGCTGGTCGTAAAAAATTGCAAGCAAAGTCTAGATTCTACGATCTTCCGCGTTCACAATTTGAAGTAGATATCAATGATTACAATCCTGCAATTTTAACAGCATGGAAAGATAACATGGATATTCAATTCATAGGAGAGTCTTCTTCTCTACTAACACAGTAGTGTACCAAGTATTCAACAAAGTATGAAACGTCAAAATCATCGACTGTAATACAAGAAGCAGCTGCTACTAAAACTATCAGACAAAGATTATGGAATTTNTGTGATACAGCCGTTTCAATAGCTGGTCGTAAAAAATTGCAAGCAAAGTCTAGATTCTACGATCTTCCGCGTTCACAATTTGAAGTAGATATCAATGATTACAATCCTGCAATTTTAACAGCATGGAAAGATAACATGGATATTCAATTCATAGGAGAGTCTTCTTCTCTACTAACACAGTAGTGTACCAAGTATTCAACAAAGTATGAAACGTCAAAATCATCGACTGTAATACAAGAAGCAGCTGCTACTAAAACTATCAGACAAAGATTATGGAATTTAGGAATGCGAGGATTGCAGAATCGAGAGCTCGGAGCTCTTGAAGCTGCAGATACATTGCTCAGCATTTCATTGTACGGGACTGATCCGGACACGACCATTAAATGGATTGATATTGGGATGGTTCGTAGAAAGAAAGTTAAAAATTATAATGAAATAAAGAGCATGAATGGAAATTCGACAGATATATTTTGTAAATCTTTCGTAGATGATTATTATCCACAACGACCAGAAAAATTGGATTCGATGTGCCTCTATGATTTTTGTGCATGGTTTGATATCATTAGAAGTAAACCAAAAATGGAAGGGGTGGAGTATTATACTCTGAAACCTTCCTTGTTTATGAGAAAGCGCACAAGACCTCATTTAATTAATCACTGGAGGTACAATGTGAATACTCAACCTGAAAATTTTTTCTACGGTTTACTTCTGTTGTTCAAGCCATGGAGAGATACTGATGGCCTAAAAAGAGGTTTCGCATCCTATACTGAGGTATTTCAAGGAGAAAACGACGTACTCATTCAAGCCTGTGAATATCATAATCGTCTAGAAGATTTTCAACGAGGATTGGATTTTATTACAGAAAAAATTAACAATGAGTTGAACAAAGAAAATGATGACACTCAATCATCTCCTACAAGAATAGCCGATGGACCGAAAGAGGCGAAGGTGGCAATGAAAGAATTTCAA
>NW_021683219.1:0-1056 GCF_001412515.2 Diachasma alloeum | reverse complement strand
CCCTCTTTCATCCCTTAATCTCTGTAACAAAAAAATATAAACTGCCAAGCAATTCAGGGGCCAGTGAGAAAAATAATAGTTTCGTGGCGCACAGTGACTTCCGGTAATTAAAAATTCACCTCTCCCCTCCTAATTGAGATTAAGGGATGAGAAAAGGGCCATTGATGAGGAATTTAATTCTCAGTCGAACTGCATTTTTTTCATCCCTTAATCTCAGTTAGGAGGGGAGAAGTGAATTTTAAAGTCACTGTGCGCCGAGAAGAAAATTATTTTTGTCACTGGCCCATGATTTTTGTCGTAGTTTGTATTTTTTTGCTAGAGAGATTAAGGGATGCAACGGCGATCGATTGATGGGGAATTTAATTGTCCGTCGAACTGCTTTTATTTCATCCCTTAATATCAATTAGGAGGGGAGAGGTGAATTTTGAATTCGCGGGCGAATGGTGAAAAGTCAGTGTGCGCCGCGAAAAAAATTATTTATCTTACTGGCCCCTGACTTTCATGGCAGTTTTTATTTCTTTGTTACAGAGATTAAGGAATGAAAGGGGGTTAATTGATAGGGAATTTAATTCTCCGTCGAACTGCCGTTTTTTCATCCCTTAATCTTAATTAGGAGGGGTGAGGTGAATTTTTAATTCGCGGGCCAATGCCGAAAAGTCAGTGTGCACTGCGAAAGAATTATTTTTCTTACTGGCCCCTGAGTTTCATAGTAGCCAAACAGAGTCGATCCTGGATATTACTTCGGAATCGGGCCGTAAGATGGCGCGGTTGTCACGACGGGTCAGATGGGGAGTCTGATCATGTCTCTTGCAGCGGNCTCCGTCGAACTGCCGTTTTTTCATCCCTTAATCTTAATTAGGAGGGGTGAGGTGAATTTTTAATTCGCGGGCCAATGCCGAAAAGTCAGTGTGCACTGCGAAAGAATTATTTTTCTTACTGGCCCCTGAGTTTCATAGTAGCCAAACAGAGTCGATCCTGGATATTACTTCGGAATCGGGCCGTAAGATGGCGCGGTTGTCACGACGGGTCAGATGGGGAGTCTGATCATGTCTCTTG
>NW_021683218.1:0-1243 GCF_001412515.2 Diachasma alloeum | reverse complement strand
GACGGCATAATAATACATCATCGAGCCATAACGTATGCATTTATATTGTCTCCTTTTCTTATCCAAAACATCTTTCAATGGTGACATTTTACATTTGGAATAAATCGACCTGTCAAAGCCATTCTATTCAGCCATTATCATTCAACAGATTGGCGGAATCCATTGAAACATCATTTACAATAATGAATGGGATCGTAGTTTTGCTGGCCATGATACTAATCAGTATTACAGGACTTGAAGTATGTAGTCATGTTAGGCTGCTATGAGAACTCTAACCTGCAACATTATACACCCTGAAATAATTTCAGATAATTATTAAAATGGATGAGCCTGTCGAAGTGATTAGATACGCTACATTTGCAGGTGGCGTGATTCTCCACTTGTTATTCATAAGTTTACCAGGTCAAGAATTATCTGATCATAGCAGTCAAGTATCGGAAGGAATGTACGTACTAATGAATTGGGAAAATTGAATGAAATTACGATTTTTTCTTCCTAAATTTTCGTGTTAGTTACAGTTGCAATTGGTCTGCGATGTCTCTGAAGGCGCAAAGACTGATATCCATCATGTTGATGCGTAGCATGAAACCAATGCAGATGACCGCTGCAAAATTTTACCCTCAGAATTTGGAGAGTTTTGGGAAAGTGAGACATAGTAAAGCATTCATGAGTCTATTGAAAATACTTCATATAAATCAACTTTCTCTAATTTTCTAGGTCTTGAAAACTTCGTTTTCGTTCTTCACAGTGATGCTGTCAAATCGATGATTTTTTTACAGAATTCAATTCAAGTCCAAAACGAGAGTGAATTTTGTGACTTTTTATTCAAATATTGAATATGAATATAATACATGAAGTCCATTTGCAGACGGTTCCATTTGAAATAGCACGGTTGAATAACTCTTTGAAGACGAAATGAGCAGCTAAGTAGTGCGGATGAAAGTTGAAAGGTTTACCAAGGAAATTGAGTGCGGGTGAATTCCAGCCCCCATTGATCATGTTTTCATGCTATAACCATAAAGTGATGTTTTTTTATGGCGAAATAGTACACTTCATCACTAAGCCGGAAGAAACTTTTCTGGCGAATGAATTTGCAACCCGAACCGAAGGCGAGGGATGCCATCATATAAGTTAAGGAGATTCTACAATGAACGCAACGCAGGCTTGACGCAAATTTTAAATTGTAAAAATAATTAAAAAACAGTTGAATGATTTATTCAAACCCATCCAATTCTGCTTGGGG
>NW_021683217.1:0-1072 GCF_001412515.2 Diachasma alloeum | reverse complement strand
CGTTGAAACACTGCGACTGGTGACTGTCTCATTCTTGTTCGATTGATTTTATTAATATTCTGTCCGATACCTGCCTCATACTTTTACCATAATATTATTACGAGGTATTATCGATACTTTACGTGAAAATACTTTGAATTATTTTTATTCGATTTTATTACGAGACTTGGACAATACTTTGTTTTGATACACCTTAGCGAATGACCACCTCACTCTTGTTCGATTGATTGACGATGTTCTTACGATACTTGACATATTAATATTCTGATTATTGATGCTCCTGCAATAGTTCTTCGTCATCTCCCAAAGTTAGCTCACACTATATACAAGTAATTCTCATTCCCCCGTTTTAAACCTATCAGCGCCATCTCCCATGTATATCATCAACTGACTTCGTCGATAGGGAAGACTAAGTTGACAATATCATTACGTTTCACCCTCTTGTATTTACGTGTGTGTTCAGTTGCCAAATTTACCAGATCTGTGGTCAGTTGCAGATGTGTTCAGTTGACTGTGTCCAGTTGCACCCATCCCTATAGTGGATGACTGGTGAATTGCACAGGGGAGAGGGAAAATGGGTTTCCAAAGGAATAAGAATATGAAAATAACCGTTTGGTTTTTCAGATGAACTGACGAATAGACCGTTCCATAAAATCCCCGACAAGCAGATATCTTGGAGACTGTAGACATGGAGCTGATTATTGTAAGAGTTTATCATTATTGGACTTTCGAAAAACATGTGAATTGATTTCCTACTGTAAAGACGAAAAAAGATGCAATAAAATCCACGAATGAAAATACAGGAGCAATTAATTTATTACGCAATGACCTATTATCTGCTCAGCACATTTCAAGACCTTAAAATCAGCTGTCTCAATAATCGCCAGAAATATTGCCCAGTAAGAGATTCTTAGCCACGGACTCCACATAGGTTTGCATCACTTTTTCCCAAAATGACGAATTATTGGAGTGTAATATTACATTGAGTGTCTAACCCAAGAAAGGGGTATTGGATGAATTCCTGAAACTGAAAACTCTTATTTGTTCGACTCCACAAATTGATTGCACATAG
>NW_021683216.1:0-2945 GCF_001412515.2 Diachasma alloeum | reverse complement strand
TAAGACTTGTTTGAGAACTTTGTCGTTTTTCTCTCAGTGTATGACTTTTGCATTTGCTCAATCTATTCATAATACTCGATACATCTCCCGTTTGGGCTGGAATAATTGAAAACCATTAGAATACGCAATCTGCCAGGAAAATTTTCATTCCGTTCCCCCGGAATCATCTCAAGGCGCAACCTTCGACCTTCTGCCACCTGAATTTCGTTCTCAATTCACAAGTTTCTTCCGGGTTCATACGGCTGGATGCTTCCCGTAGCTTGCTCGCTCCACGGATTATGAATATGCAATCTCTATCATCTGATACACCCAACGACCCGTACAAGCTCGCGATAACGAGCGCCCCGGTATCTACTAGATACATCTACAATTATTTTTTCGCCAGTTTTCAGCGCTGTTAACGATTCCGAGTCACTTATCCAATTAATTCAGCCGTTCGCGTATGACAACACCGTTTGATGAATACAGATATACCTTTGTGCGTAATTGCATAACAACGATAGAACGAGTGTTCTCGCGCTTCTGCTGCGTTAATTACTCCGAAGGCTCGCGCTGCTTCACCGGAATTGGAGGCGTGCCGCAATATACAATTCGCCTACGTGGGAGGAAAGATTTGTTGGGAAAAACGGTGAATTGTGTGATTTATTGATTATGGAATTCAACAAGTTGAGAATGCAAAAGCGGGTAGGTGGGCGAAATAATTGGCTTATTATGAGATCACAGATGTCTGGCATGTGAAAATAAATATTCACTGCCCAATTCTCTAGAATTTTCCGGGAATTTCGGGAGAATTGAGGAATCTGGAATTTAAGAAGAGATTTCCCTGAATTTTCTTGTTTTTTCTCTAATTTTCCCGTAATAATTAAATTGAAATTGCCAGTTCCCACGGATTTTTCCATTTTTTTTAACAATGTAATTTCCCCAAAATTTTCTGGAGAAAGAGCTTGTAAATTTCACAATTTACATGACTTTTCAAATTCCCTGAGAAGTCCGAGACATGTGGAAGTAACGGAAAAATTTCTTTGAATTTTCCTGATTTTTCATTAACTTTCCCGGAGTAATTCAACTGAAATTTCCAGTTCCCACGGATTTTTCCATTTTTTCATTACAAATTTTCAACAGTGTTATCAACATCTGATTGAATCTCCAAATAATTAACGGCGAGAAAAGAAATGTTTCTTATGCTTCACATGGCCGACGACACAGTTCCCTGATTTGCGAAGCACCTGGGAAAAAAATCCTGATGCCATCCCGAATGGTTGCCACCTCATTACTTCCTTGTAATGTTAAATTCTTGAGTCGTCATGGTCGAGTCGTATACCTAAACATTATTGAAGTGCAGTATTTCATGTTTCCTCCCTATATTTACCATCTTTCCTTTCCCACATGACGATGGATTAGAGGTCGGACGTAAAATGATTGAATCAATAGTGCTTTGAAAAGTAACTGCCGCTAATCACAGTTATTACATTATCACACGGTTTTATAGTCCATCCGGATATCACGATAATGACCCGAGTGGGGCCTCAATACCGCATATTGATTTGGTATGTATATCCTGCAATTTTCATTATTGAGACCAGTAACATTATGTAATCATATTCGATGATAAATATGAATTGCGTTTTATGATCAGCTTGAATATTATGGATCTTGTTTCACTCTCTGCGTAAATCATAGGTGAAGTGTAGTCCCCCTTATCTCGGATATCACAAATAATTCACCAAGATTTGATGCCTCTTCGCCGACACTTGTCTTGTTTACCTTGATATTTTTCCTTGGGAAAACGTCAGATGCGTGCATCAATGCGAGATACTTTTACAAACATACGGCTCGGAAATTTGTTGGTGTTTTATCTCTTGTTATCGACACATTCACATTGTTTATACATTTCTTTTATGGTGGAGCGGAGCAGAAAACTAACGTCTCTCTGGTATACGGGGCATTCCACACGACTTCAATAAAATCGAAAGACTTTTTTTCAAACTTCAAGAAAAATTGAATGGCTTCTCGATTTATTCCATGCATGCCTCGGATGGTTATTAAAAAAAAAATTTTTTCTTCGAGTTATGCGAAAATATAATTTTGGGTTGGGCCAGGGGAGTCATTTTGAAAAAAATTATAACTCGATAAATATGAATTTTATCAAAGAAGTTCGAGAAAATTTTTTCATTCAAAATAGGTGTATGTTTCAGGGAAAAAATCCAGACTCGAAAAAATTGAGTTTCCAATGAATTAATCAATGAACAGATTAAGAAGTTATTAACAAATCATGAGACAGGTCGCGAAAAAATCGTGTATACACAAAAAAAAATTCAATTTCGGATTTATGATTTTAAATTGAGAATTATGGAGGTCTCAGCTTGAGACTTTCGAACAGGCATCGGCGTAATCATAAATTGTGAATAAGTCAATTGTTAATATTACTCATCAATTTTTTACCATTTTGTACCATTCACGATTTTTCAAATTGACAAGAGAATATTTTCTCGCATCAAGTAAACCTTTTTCTATCAAAAGTAGTTTTTTCTCTCAATGTAGAAATGTTAATTCTCAAAAACATGAATTTTTTCCATCAACTTTGTCCATCCAACTGTGTCCATCACAAATTTTCTGCATGACCCGTCTTAAAGTTAAAAATACTAGCGCAACTAGCACAAACCTACAAAAGATCCTTGAACATACCCAACTGAATTAACATCCTCCAAAAACCCTCAACCACCCCCTCCTCACCCGATAATTTAACCACGAAAATTCAATTGTTTGTTTAATTTATTTCAACCGCGTTTATTTGCCTCTGCTTCCTGGCGTGTGTAATTTTCGCGTGCTCTTGCTGTGAAAACATTCCGCAAGTGGGTCTGAGGTCAGAGGAAAATCTTATCTCGGAAACTATGGAAGATAGAGTCTTAAAACCAAATTTGGGTCCCCTATAGGCAAGTGGATGG
>NW_021683215.1:0-1348 GCF_001412515.2 Diachasma alloeum | reverse complement strand
CTTATTCAATCCTTTATGCCGGAATATCTAAGAGAATGGAAACCCCTGCCGAAACTTTTTACACAGTTACTCAAGACGAGATAGGTTTCACCCTGAAAACAGTCGGACTAGATTATTCTTGCGGTTATCGCCTTATCAGAACCGAGCACCCTAAATTAATTATTTTTGAACCAACAGATGCAAAAGTAGATTATAAAGTTGCTAAACATGCTGTCACTGTAGATAACATGGACTTATTCACCTATGTCAACGCAAAATTCGTCTATGCTGAAAGACATATTCGATCACAAATGGAATCTCTTTATGAACATATAATGAAGCAACGATGCGAAGTAGAACGTCAAGTCCTCCAAAACAGTTTATCTATTGCAACAACAATGCCTGACGAATTTGCTTATAGACTCATGAAAGGCCCCGGCTACATGGCCGTTACCGCCGGAGAAGTTATCCATGTAGTTAGATGTATCCCTGTAGAAGTCGCCGGCCGTGAAAAATTCTCTTGACGTTTGTTATGATAATTTACCCGTCGTCAGAAATAATAAAACTATGTTTTTAACTCCTAGAACCCATATTTTGATCAATAAAGCAGTAGAAATTGCGTGCAATGGACCATTAGCCCATTATTATCAATTTCAAGGAAGTTGGTATAAATTTACCCCGCGTCCAGTAGAAACAATTGCCCCCGGAACCCTAAAACCCTCCCAAGGTTCCCATTGGAAATATATTAATCCCGCAAATCTCGCAACCAGTGGAATCTATTCCCAAGACGATCTCGATAAAATGCATGAAAGAATTATGTCTTGCATGGAAGCACGCCCCGCGCTAGAAGAATTAGCTCAATCAATGATTTCTGTCACTAACCTTAATGGTAAAGGCTCAATTTATAATTTACTAGATGAAGACGCACTTCAGAAACTCGCAGAAAATGCATGGGATCGCACCTGGGGTCTTTATTATCCTCCGCGTACTAAAAATAATCATCGATACAATAATTCACGGGTACGCATTATTCGGAGTCTTCGGCTGGTCATTTAAATTGATTGGAGCCGTCTGGGACTCCGTAGCCCACCTTTTAATTCACTTGAGCGCTAAAGAACCGATCCCTGAGGATAAGGCCCCAACTAATCAACAATCGATTGAACTAATGCCAAAACCCGCTCCTAAACAAAATTCCCACCCCCACAACAACTCTGGCGCCTCCCACGAGCCACAAAATCAGGACCTAGAATCCGGAAATGGCTCTACTAATAATACCAATACACGCCCTCNCGCTAAAGAACCGATCCCTGAGGATAAGGCCCCAACTAATCAACAATCGATTGAACTAATGCCAAAACCCGCTCCTAAA
>NW_021683214.1:0-7850 GCF_001412515.2 Diachasma alloeum | reverse complement strand
CAGCCTCCGAGCACGTTGCTGAAGGGGGCCAGAATGAATTCGGTGTTGGTCTCAGCGAGGATGCTCTTAAGAGCGCCCCTCGTGTTCATAACGGTATTTTATTCATATGTTATTTCTAGATTTGGATTAAAATCATGCTGTGGATTTCACTGAATCGTTATCTTTCAGGAAATTCCGAATTTTTGGAGACCTATGGGGGCCCTATGTTCCGTGGGGGACGGCAGAGTGCCCGGAGGTCTCGCCGCTTCAAACCTGGAAGTTCGGACCACATCGCGATTGATCCCCCGGTCCAGGAGTGGTTCGACGGTCGGAGCATTTCTTTTACGGAGGCATGTGGTCTGGGACGGCAGACCATGCTTCAGTCGGGGAATCTCCCGCATCGGTACATTGACCGTCCCGAGCTCCACTGTCCCATCATTGAGCGTCGAGCCCTTGACGTCTTGTTTGGGACCATTCCCAAACCTATTAGGACCTCCAATTGGGGTGGAGCTCGGAGGGGTGCTGGGCGTCCTAGGGGCTCCAAAACCCGCCGTAGGTCGGGACGGGGACGAAACTCGACTCGGCCCAGGTCCCAGACCTCGACCGGCCTCAGAGGCCCTCAGGACGGATGTGCTCCGTGCCTTCCCATGCTCTTTTGGGTTGAGCATCCCCCGTGTACGTATTACTACGTTCCTTTTTTTTTTTTGAAGACGAGAGAGAGAAGAAGTAGGAAAAGGGGAACTAATCGAAAAAAAAATTTGTTTTCAGAACGCCGAGGAACTTCTTCTAGTTGGAATACATTTTCTTTTTTTTTCTATATTTTTATGTATTTCCTTTTTATATATTTTTATGTATTTCTTTTTATTATATATTTTTATGTATTTTTGATATGAAGAAAAATATATTTCTAATTAAAGACCGAGACTTTTATTTGAAGAAAATTTATCCTCTCCTATCCATCCTCTGTCCTGTCCCTACGTTTTTTTTTGTAAGGTATTTAGTTTCTGTCTATCGCTCTGGAGAGCAACGTTGTATTTTCTTTTCTCGGTACCTCGTTTCCTCTTGACGTAGTTTGTTCAGTTGCTCGTCGGGAGTTGAGTCTGTTAGTTCCGATTTCTATTATGCCTCTCGCAGAAGACGATCCCTGGGTGAGGGTACTTGAGGAACTGATGGAAGTTGTTCCTTTTGTGAATTATCTGGTCCGTAATGGTCCTGATTTGTACCATCCGGGGCTGCAGTCGACGTTTACTACTCCTCATCCCAAAACTCCTTGGGACATTGTGGATTATCGCCAAGCCTTGACTCTGCCTGCCATGCGCTCTAATCAGCATTTCGGGCTTGGGTTGGACGATCTCCTTGATGGTCAGCGTTATGCTTGTGAGGCCACTGGTACTCCTTTTTGGCTGCGTCGTCAGGGGGGCGAGAGTGTCGTTGTGCCTGTAGTTGAATCAGTAAGTTGCGACTTTCATAAAAAAAATTTTCTTCGGACTTGTTGGTATCTGGTCCCATTTTCTAGCCTTTCCCATGGGACAGGGTCCAAGAGCTTACCGAATTGTGGCTCACTCTTGCTTTGGAGCGTCATTGTAACGCCCCTTTGCTGTCGGATTCTCGAGCCTGTACTCTTTTCGAGCTCCTCTTCGATGATTGTTGGGATCGGGTGTTTTATCTTCTCCATTCCGCCCGTGCACGCAATGCTGCCCGATTGAGGAACCTCCGCTTATGGTTGTCGGCCGATTTCTGTTTGCCGAGGCTTTTCCTCGAGGCTCCCTGCCCGGTGGTAAGTTATTTCAACCGTTGGCCTTTTTCGTCTTTCGTTTTAATTTATGATTGCTAATGGGAGCAAAAAAAAATGTTTTCTAGGCTCCTCGCATGTTTCAATATGGAGACGATCCTCTCGAATATTTGAGGTATCTTACCGGGGATTCTACCCTCCGGGATGAAATCATCGACGATCTCGACTGGTACGAGTATTTCGAGTGGGTGCGTGGGGATGTTTAGGTAAGTTCGTCTCTCCCTTTATTATTTTTCAATAATAAGGGAAATGCCTTCCTTGTATCCTCTCGGTATTTTTTTTTCTTTTTTTTTGAAAAAGCAATGAGAGTTAGTTTTGGATATAACCTCCTGTTCTTCTGCCTAGGGCCCGTTTCGCTGATCTCCACGATGGCGGATCGTGCGTTACCACGAAAGAGGGGTGTCAGTTTTCCTTCTCAACGGATTTCTCTCTCTTGTGTACCATAGATAAAAATTTGTACTTTGACTAAGAGAAAATATAAAGGTTGAGAAGGGATGAAAGCTGTGTTTTTTTTCCTTCCCCTTGTCGCGGTCCCTGGGCAATTATTAAATTAGTCCCGATTTTCAGGCGCACATATCGCCTTCCGGAGTCGGGCTTGCTTCAGTTTGTCGTGGTGTACTATTTTCAGCTCTCTCTCCGTCTGGATTTTTACGTTATTATTTTCGAGGATTTCGATGATACGATATGGTCCTTTCCAGTCATCGTCTCTCTTGCCGGTTTTTGGTTGCTTTAAAAGCCAAACATCATTTCCTACCCCTAGAGGTGTTTCTTTCACCTTCCTATCATAATACCTTTTGGATTTTTCCTTCGATTTGATTAAATTTATCCGAGCTTTCTCACGTACTTTTCTCAATCCCTCTGTTAATTCCTGGAAGAATACGCGGTATGGTTTACCCCCTATTCCCTCGAGTGATCTTGCCGAAGGTATTCGCGGTTTTACCCCGAAAACTAGCTCGTGAGGCGTATAACCCGTGCTTTCGTGTACGCTGGTGTTATACGCGAACATCGCCATGTCTATCCATTTATCCCAATCTCCGCTATCTGCGATTTGCGTTTTCAGGAATTCGGTCAGGACATGGTGACTTCGCTCGAGAGATCCGTTCGACTGAGGGTGATACGCAGTTGTCAAACATTGACGAATCCGGAACAATTTACAGAATTCCGCGGTGATCGCGCTTGTAAAATTTGTGCCTCGATCTGACAAGAGTGCCTGGGGCGCGCCAAAAGTGCATATTAATCTTCGCGTTATGGCTCGCGCCACGTCTTCTGCCCTCTCACGTCTCAGCGGTACAGCAAGGGCATATTTTGTCAAGCAGTCCTGCATGGTTAGCAGGTATAGATACCCCTTATTGCCTCTTCCTGAGGGCTCGTAGATATCCATTGAGACTTTTTCGAAGGCATCCATTGGTGTATCGGTGATTATCATGGGATGTCGGATTTTCTCACGCACTAATTTCTTTCTCTGACAAATCAGGCAGAGGTTCACGTAGTCTCTGACTGTTTGGGCCATATTTTTCCAATAGTATTGCATTGCTACCGCGTGCAATGTTTTCGTGATGCCCTTGTGTCCCCCTACTGTTGACGTATGCTTTCCTTCTACGATTGTAAGTCGATCCTCGGCTGTTGGTACGTCAAGAAGTCGAGCACATAACACTATTCGAGTGTCAGTGCCCCTCAATTTTTCCTTCAGTAGTGTTCGGATGATTTTTCTTAATCTTTTCGTTAGGGAGTCAGAATCGTGGGCCATTCTAACTGTTTGTAGATTTTCGATGTTCAGTTGATCAATGAAGGTTTCGATGACTAGTTTCGTATTTTCTCCTGGAACTTCAGCTTCTGCGTTTTTCTTAATGACTAATCCAAATCCGATTTTTCCAGCTTTTTCTAATCGGATGACCTCTCCCGTTCGACGTATTTCGGCAGTTAGTTCTTCCTGTTTTACCCAGTCTTTTTCCACCACCATTCTTAGACAGGCATTGTCCAGCTCTCCGTTTGCTGGGAGGAAAAATGCAAAATTTTCCTTTGCAGCTGTCAAATGTATTTTGGAGTATTCCACATTTTCATTGCCTTCTTCTTCTGAGAATTGGTGTTGTGGATTATCTTCGTCCGATGGCAGGGGGTTTTCTCCCTCGCTGTCATCGGAGTGGATCAGTGGTTCCCATTCATCCGAGATTTCGTTCTCCAACTGCTCCTTACGCCGCTGGTCACTATCTTCTTCTCCTCCCACTCCGGGATCTATCCGTTCCTCGTACGACACTGGGTCAGTGACTGGATCAGCTGGCTCCCCTGGCTCTGCTGGGCTGTTCTGGTAAATCTGTTCATCATCCGATGGGATTAATGNGGGGTTTTCTCCCTCGCTGTCATCAGAGAGGATCAGTGGTTCCCATTCATCCGAGATTTCGTTCTCCAACTGCTCCTTACGCCGCTGGTCACTATCTTCTTCTCCTCCCACTCCGGGATCTATCCGTTCCTCGTACGACACTGGGTCAGTGACTGGATCAGCTGGTTCCCCTGGCTCTGCTGGGCTGTTCTGGTAAATCTGTTCATCATCCGATGGGATTAATGCCTCTTCGGTGGGGTCGAACATACTTCCACTGGCTTCGCTTTCGGGCTCGGACGGTTCCTCGTCCGAAATTGGTTCATCTTGTCTCAGTGGCGGTTGACTGCTTCTTCTTGGCCTTTTGAAGACTTGTTTTTCTTCCTCCGTTGTTGTTTCGTCGAACGAGACCGATATTTTCCGAGGGCGCCACCGTGTTTTCTTTTCAGCCTTTCCTTTTACTGTTTTACGTCTTGGACGCCCTCGTTTCCTTTTCTGAATCGGATTCTCTTTCTCCTCCGGATTTCTCTCGGGTGCTTCTGAGGGTGGTTTGTTTGTCCTTTCTACCTCCTGCGGTCCTTGGTTTACCGACACCACTCGACATTTAGGCACATGTGTGGTAGTGTTTCCTTTTTTTATCTTAATGACGTCAGGGGAAATCATTGCGGTGATTACGTGAGGTCCCTCCATCTGATAGGGTGAAAAATGTTTATACCATACCAGATCCCCGACGTCCATGTCTGGGTAATTATTGGATAAATCTATCGTCATCTGAGCGAGATCCCAATCCGGTGGAGGGTTGTTCACTGCGGCGATACACTCTTTCCTTACGATATCGGGTCTCGTACCCCGCATGACTTGGACTTTATTATCAGGCCACATCATTTCAACTACGCATGGACCTATTCTTTCGCCACTGGGTATAACAACGTACCATATCGCATCTCCGATTTTAGGTGAGTTGCCTTCGTTGGTCACGGCGATGATTTTGACGTGAGTCGATTCTTCCACTTTGTCCAGTATCGGGTTACGAGATAATGCGTCCGCATTGAGATTCAATTTTCCCGGTTTATATTTAATTTCATAGTCGTACTCCTCCAATTCATTGGCCCATCGACGTAATTGGGCTCCCGGATCTTTAGTGGATCTCAGCCACACGAGTGGCTGATGATCTGTTACCAAAGTAAATTTCTTTCCGTATAAATACGGTCGAAATTGTCGAATTGCAAAGATAATCGCGAGAAGCTCTTTTTTAGTTGTTGTATAATTTTTCTCGGGTTTTGTCATCACCCGTGACGCATAGCTTATAGGCAAGTCTTCGCCTATTTTGCCTTGACTTAGGATTGCTCCGACTGCGTAGTCTGATGCGTCCGTTGTGACGACAAACGGCCGAGAAAAATCAGGGTGTCTTAGAATTGGATATTGCGTAATTTCCCGTCTCATCGATTCGAAAGCGTTTTCTTGGTTTTCCCCCCATTCAAAAGGAATATCCTATTTCAAAAGTTCGTTTAGGAGGCGTGCTTTCGTTGCGAAATTTTCGATGAATTTACGGTAATAGCCGGCCAGACCAAGAAATTGTCTAATACCCTTTTTGTCTTTTGGCCTCCGATATTTTAGGATGGGGTCGATTGTTTTGGGGTTGGGCTTTATCCCTTCCTCGCTCACGCAATGTCCCAAGAAGGTAGCTTCTTCCCTCAGGAATTCACACTTAGAAGGCTGCAGGCTCATTTGCACTTTGTGGAGTCTATCAACAAAATATCTGTACTTTTCCCTATGATCATCAAGTGTTTTCCCATAGACTACGAAATTATCCATATATACAAATAATCCTGCACCCTGTAAGCCTGAGAGAACTACGTCCATTGACCTTTGAAAAGCCGGTGGACCATTCGCGATTCCCATTGGAATTCTTGAATAATGATAATGTCCCCCTGGTGTTGAGAACGCCGTTTTGGGGCGGCTTTCGGGTGTTAATGGGATTTGGTGGAAACCCGACACCAGATCAAATGTCGAAAAGTACCTCATTCCCCCCAATTGATCAAGAATATCCGTTATGTTGGGTAAAGGGTACGCGTCCGCGACCATTTTTTCGTTTAGTTTACAAAAATCGACAACCATGCGCCATCGCTTCTCCCCGTCGGCGCCTGGTTTTTTTTCACCATCCATGCTGGAGAATTATATGGTGAGTCAGACGGTTCAATGATACCTGCTTCTAACATTTTATCTATTTGCTCTTTAAATTTATCTCGTATGTGGAAGAGCAGGCGAAATTGTCTCACTACCACTGGATCATCATCTTTTAATTTAATTCGATACCCTGGTATTTTTGCTTCTTTCAATTTTTCCTCATCCAGTTTATAGACCCACGGATTATATCGAACAAGATCTTTTACTTCTTCCTGCTCTTCCTCATCGAGACCCTCCAATTTGAGGACTTCAATAATTTTATTGGCTCTAATTTCGCGCTGTTGATCATCTGAACTCTGTCTCCCCAAATGTTTTAATTTCCGCCTCTGTGGCGATGGACTCTATCTCTTCCAGGTCAACAAATGGAACCTTAAATCGCTCTTCCGTTTCACGGGTATTGTAGACGTACATGAAAGCTACACCTCGTTTAGGCTTCACTATCTCATCCCCGAAGTACACCCCTTTTTTGATGTGCCTTTCGCGGGAGGTATCCGACCTCAGCGTCGAATTTATTTACCCTGACGTATACTAATTGGACTGTCCTAGGCGGAAGAGGAATTGACTCCGTGTTTACAAACGTATGTATTCCTTCTCCTATTGTCAACGTATCTTCCCCATAGTCAATTTTGACGACATGGAATTTGTCCTCGACTCCCTCTACGTCCAGAGTTACGTATCCTACTGTCTTCAATTTCCTCGGTGTAACCCCTTTAATTATTATTTCTTCGCGATTTATAGTTACGTTAGGGCTAAGTTTATCCCTTCTCACTAGGTTTACATCGGCCCCCGTGTCTACAAAAAATTGACCTTTCCCCCCTTCCATTTTATTAACCTTTAAATGGACCTGAGTGGGGGGCACATCCATNTCGGTGTAACCCCTTTAATTATTATTTCTTCGCGATTTATAGTTACGTTAGGGCTAAGTTTATCCCTTCTCACTAGGTTTACATCGGCCCCCGTGTCTACAAAAAATTGACCTTTCCCCCTTTCCATTTTATTAACCTTTAAATGGACCTGAGTGGGGGGCACACCATTATACGGAAATTTACATGGGCTGTCTTATATACTACCGTGTTCTGCGCGTTTGACTCGCCCATGTCTTTGAGTCCCAGATCGCGCAGTTTTTCTAGACTCATTTTTAGTTTAAATTTTTATTAGAGGGACCTGTAACAGATGGTTCCGCTTGTTGTCCCTCTCCTTTGGTTTCGTCAGAAGCCACTTTTCTGGGGAATTGCTTTTTTATTAAATGTGAGGGGGTTCTACAATCTCGCGCGAAGTGTCCGGGCTTGGAGCACTTCTAGCGATTGTTATCAATGGTGCTTGGTTACTTTCCTCGCTTATCGTATTGCTTCCCCCCTTTGTATTCTGGTTTGCCTTTGGCGTTGCCAGAGCCGCGTTTCTGTCCGTCGGCTTTTGCTGAATTTGGGACTTTAATGTTCATTGCCCTCAAATCGGCTTCAAGGGCGTCGTCATCGATTGATTCCGTTGCCCTAATTTTCGCGTGTCCTTGAAACTGCTTTTTTTTTGCTTGCAATTTTCTGAGTTGTTCAAAATCTTCGGTCTCTTTTAATTTAGATT
>NW_021683213.1:0-1313 GCF_001412515.2 Diachasma alloeum | reverse complement strand
TCCGAGTGCGTGAAATCGGAGCTCGATCTGTTCACTATACCCCCGACGCCGACGAGTATTGAAAATTCTCAATTTGTTTATTATAATCCCGTTTCTACTTTATCGGACGACGCCCCAATCGAATTCATCCTACCAGGCCATGGAGAAGAATACATTGATTTGGCACACACTATGATAAAAATTCGAGCGAAAATTTTGAGACCCGATGGCACTGCTGCTGTTGAGGATTCCGTCGGTCCTGTGAATAATTTTTTGCATTCAATGTTCAACCAAGTGGATGTATATTTCAATCAAAAAGTTGTTACGCCGCCAAATAACCTCTACGCCTATAGAGCATATATTGAAACATTGCTGAACTATGGAGAAGATGCCAAGTTCTCGCATCTCGGAATGGCTCTATGGTCAACTGATACCTCTGGCGCTATGGATACCGCTGCAGTTGTGGGCGCTGATGTGAAAAAAAATAAAGGCCTAATCTCTCGACAAGTATTTACGAAAGGTGGAAGACCGTTTGATCTGCTGGGACATTTGCATTGTGACGTTTTCAATCAAGATAAATTTTTGATGAACGGTGTAGAGCTACGTGTTCGTCTTATCCGCGCAAAGGATGAATATTATCTCATGGACGATACTGCACTTAATTATAAAGTAAATATTATGGAGGCCTCTTTAATTGTTCGACGCGTGAAACTCAGCCCTGGAATATTGATAGCTCACGCTAAAACGCTTGCAAAGACAACTGCAAAATATCCCTTGACCCGTGTTGAGGTTAAATCTTTTGTTCTGNTCACGCTAAAACGCTTGCAAAGACAACTGCAAAATATCCCTTGACCCGTGTTGAGGTTAAATCTTTTGTTCTGCATAATGGAATTATGGGAGAGACGATAGATAACGCAATTTTAGGGCAACTGCCTAAAAGAATTATACTTGGATTTGTTGACAATGCCAGTTTCAATGGAGCGAGGAAGAAGAATCCCTTCATCTTCCAGAATTTTGGAATCAAATTTTTATGCCTGAATATCGATGGACGCCAAGTACCTACGAAACCCCTGCAACCGAGTTTGACCTCTGACGGGTGTCTAGATGTGGAAGCTTTTAATACTTTATTTGCGGGGACTGGAACGCATTTTAGTGACCATGGAAATAACATTTCTCGTCTAGCATATTCCGACGGCTTTTGTTTATTCGCCTTTGACCTGACTCCCGATTTATCTGCAAGTTCTGCCGGTCATTGGAATTTCGTAAAGAGTGGGAGTGTTCGTACTGAAGTACGATTCAACAAAGCAACAGAGCAAAATGTAAATTGTCTGCTA
>NW_021683212.1:0-1374 GCF_001412515.2 Diachasma alloeum | reverse complement strand
GTGGAGGAGTAAAGAGTATGATTTAAAGAAAAGATCATTGTTCATATCGATTATATACATATATTTTTCTCTTTTACAATAAAAAGAGTTTTTTTTATACGACAAATGTAAATATGTTTTTCATTTCATTTCAAAGATATTCCTTATTTTTCTTGAATTTTCTGGGTCCGTAGGAACGAGAACGTTGTCTACCCTTCCCTTCACAACGATGACGTTTCACAGACGGAGCAGTATCTCTGGTTCGTTTTACCGGTGTATTTTTGAAGAGCTGGTCCGTGCCTCTTCCACCATATATTTTTGCTGTTGTTGTGGTTCTTGGTCCTGTTGTGCAAAATGAGGGGTCTCTGAGGTGTCCCTCGCTGAGGAATTATCAACCGAGTCCGTCTGTTCCTCGTTCTCATCCATGTTTGATTCTCGACGTAATTGAACAATTTTATCATTTCCTTCCAAATCCAAGGAAATCTTGGAGAAAATCCCAGGATGTTTGCGCGGGATCGTTACCGTAGTGATTGATAACAATATCATCGTACTCACAGACATATGGCGCAATCGACTTTAACAAATGCATTTCATCACTCATCAACTGGACATCTTTTTTATTTAGCCCAATCCGTAAACTCTTAATGAGTGCCAAATTCTCCTTCAAATCCAGAAAATCACGAAAACACTCTTGTGCCGTTTGTGGTGGATTTTCACCATAATGTCTAATGACAATATCATTATGGTCCACCAAAAATGGTGGAAGTGCGCACAACAATTTCACTTCGTCTGGACTCAAGGGATCCATGATGCAAACTGATGTTGAAGGGATGATGGAAGTATTACCTCTTATGATGCAATCTTCCCCACTCCGAACCACTGTCCTTGAGACTGCTCAAAAATATGCGCACTTCTTCCAAAATTTAAACATTTCTCAGAAATATGACGCAATCTTCTCCACTCCGAACCACTGTCCCTCAAACTGCGCAAAAATATGCGCACTTCTTTCAAAATGTAAACATTTCTCAGAAATATGACGCATAATGATGCAATCAAATTCTTCAAGAAATACGCAGTATTTTCACCAAAGTGATCAGTCGTACTCAGAACTGTACGGTATAAAGATGGACGCGATCGCGGACGTTCAAGGATTTCACAGTGATGATAACACATTCATCGTCAAAGAACTGGCCGTTGAATATATTGATGACCTTGAACGAGTTGAATGTGTACTCTTCAAACCACCATATTCATGGGATGAATTATCAGCTAAGGCTAAACGTTCCAATGCATGGCTAATCAACAGTTTTCATGGGTTGCGCTGGGAAACCGGAGACGAATCGTAGTCTGAGCTTCCACAGATTGCTGAAGAAATTTTCAAAGATGCAGCTAACC
>NW_021683211.1:0-8755 GCF_001412515.2 Diachasma alloeum | reverse complement strand
AATCATTAATTTGATTAAAATTACCACAGGTGACGACTTGTGGGAATTGGGGAGGAACTTGACTACTTCCTTCAGATTCGATGAGTTTCACAGAGGAGAGAATGTTATTCTCGAAGTGATAGAGGAAACTCTATTACTGAAAACTCACAAGATCAAGTGTTACAAGTTGNAACTCACAAGATCAAGTGTTACAAGTTGACGTGAGTTAATGTGAGTCGACGTGAGTTGACAAGAGGTCAGGACGAGAAAGAGCTGAGAAATGCATGTGATTGAGTGCTTGTGAGGATATTGGTTGGCAAATATCTTCGCAATTTAATCTAGCACCAAAAATTCGAATTAAAATAAAAATACTAGTTATAAAATATATATATACATGTATAATTTTCAGAATCAAATCTGAAATTAGGATGTTCCATACAATTGATTGGCGGTAGCACGTTTGACCGTACGACGTTTGAAACTGATCGACTTTTTGGGCATAAATTAGTCTTTGTGTACATTTCTAATTTGTGTTCAAAGTTCTAATGCTGACAATGATTGTGTTCATCTTGTTAGCAGCGGAGCAAATCATATAATTTNTTGGGCATAAATTAGTCTTTGTGTACATTTCTAATTTGTGTTCAAAGTTCTAATGCTGACAATGATTGTGTTCATCTTGTTAGCAGCGGAGCAAATTATATAATTCTCATAAAATTATAATTAACTAATCATGAACTAAATTAATTATAACAGGTAAAAACATGATATCGCAGAATTAGTCGATAGCACTGACAAAATGGTATGAAAAGAAGCTTCTAACCAACACACCTCCCATCATGCCTGAAGTTTATGAGGAACATCCACCAATTACTACTGAAGTCGGTGAGACAAGTGACGATGTGGAGAGCATGGATGGGGGCGAGAAAATTGAAGAGAATGGTAAGGGCGATGAAGTTGACGAGAATGACGAGGACGTGGAGAAAAGATCAGGTGTGCCGCCCGGACGAGACCTCGATGAATCAGTTGTAGTTGATACTCTCAAAACAGGTAACAATAAACCCCAAATTAAAAGTACAGCATATGTAGAACCAAAAGTTCTCATAAAGTACTCAGCACCAATTCACCCAAAGAATCCAACGATCAATCACCCAAATAAATCGCGAGCTGAAATTCCGGTGCAGGACAGGCTAGAAATAGCCTGTAGTAAACTGGACTCGGTGATCAGCGCACTCGTTGAAGTCGTAAATATTCAAAGCAACACGAGTCGCTGGTTACTGCATAGCATCAAGGAAGTGAAATATGATTGGGGTGACGGACCTTCCTGCATCCAACAAAATTTGGAGAAAATGTTGACGTGGACTGACTATGAAAGTCTGGGTAAGGAGGTAAGAAATGGGTCAGATTTACCAAACAATGGCGGTAAGAATGAAGAGGATGGGGAGTTAAATGACAAAATTCAGAACATTGTTAAAAGACATTTAGTAAATCTAGAACCACTAGGGGTGAATCAAAATGGTGGAAGCTCCAGAGACAGCAATGCTGATGTGGTTGCTGAAACTATTAAACTCAATCTATTAGACAGGGGGCCATCAGTGAAACGAGATTATAAATTAGATAGCAGTACTCGATATGAAAATTTCTATGATTATTTCAAATCAGAAGTAAGATCTCGCAAACTATTACATGTAATAAAAAGTAGTGTAAAATTTAGTGGAGATCAAAATACTTTGGACGACCATAAATTCGAAGTGAGAGATATATTAATTAATCACATAAATGAAGATTATTATTCTAAAGTAGTATCAATGCAAGATCCTGTTGACATATTAAACAAACTCAAAGAAATCAAGAAATATGAGAACAACATTTCCTCAGCATCTGTAAGACTGGAAATTACTAGCATGAGATATGATATCACTAAATGTACAGCTGGTGAGTTTTCCGATAAATTTGAAAAAGCTATTCGTAATTACGAAAATTCTCCTGATGCCACCCCTTTGTCTGAAAATGAGAAAAGAGACGCGTTCAACAATGCCATTATTAAGTCTGTGCCAATGGTACAGTTGTTACAGTCCTCAGCTAAAATAGAAAATAAGCCACCCTTGACATATGATCAATTAAAAACTGTTATGAGGCAGGAAGAAGCAATCAGGAAACAAAATGAGCCACACATCGGTGAGTTGAGAACTACAAACTTTGCAGCTCAATGTGTGAGATGTTTCGAGTGTGGAGGCTTCGGTCATGTTGGCCGATTCTGTCCAGGCAAAGGAAAGGGAAAACTTTGCTATCGATGCAAAGAATATGGTCATACCAGCATCGAGTGTCCAAAATCAGGTGAGGCATACATGTCAAAATTAGATGCTAAAAATAACAGTTCGCGGGGTAGAGCTTTTCGTAGATCTGGGCGTGCAATTGGGTCACTGAAGAGAAGGTCAGATTATGCGAATGACTCAAGAAGTGCCAAAAGGGGTAGATTTGATAAGCAAATGGGCACGGGAGATAACAGGTATTCTAAGTCTAAAGTCAATACAAAGGCCAGTAACAAAGACTCAAGCAAAACCTCAGGAGCAGATAACAAAGAGAAGGGTAAGTCAATTTTGAACTGTTCAGAAGAACCACATGGAAGTGAACGATGAATCATGTGTAGATCAGGCAATGCATGTGGGTGTAAATATCCAGAAAAATAAGTTTATCACTAAATTTCTAGCAGATTCCGGTGCTACTGAGCACTTAACAAATTCGAAGCTAATATTCAAGTCGATTGAGGAGCAAACTAAGGGTGTGATTAAATGTGCTAATAAAAATGAAAATGCGGACTTGAAAACGAAGGGAGTAGGTCAGGTAGAAATCGAATTGTTAAATGGAAAGAAATTTGTGATAGACGAGGTTATATTTGCTGATGCTCTTCAAGCTGACTTACTGTCATTAAGACGTTTCGCAGAAATGGGTCTTGGAATTTATCTGGACGACAAAAGAATAGACATTTTTAACCCAGATTCTAATGAATTATTTATCTCCGGTGTGTATAGAAAGCCATATTGGATTATAGATTTGGAAATAAATAAGTATAGTAAGGTTAGTAAACAATTCCAGTCGAATACAACTAGACGAGTTATAGCTAATATGGTAGGAAGTGAGACAGAAATAAGAAAATATATGACGCGTAGTGTCACATCTAAACTTGATGAAAAAGCTTCGGATAAGGAAATTCCAATTGAGGATGGCGAGCAAATTGTAGAATTATCAACCGAGGCGATAGTGAGTAAACAATCGGAAATTGGACGAGAAGAAAATCTTATTAGTAAAGATAACCCTAAAACAACTTCAGATCCATTCATACACTCAAATATTGATTTCTCAATTTGGGATAGAAAATTCAATAATACAAACGAGGTGAATCTTTACGAAAGTGACGAGATTTTTGATACATTTGTGAATGATAACGACAAACTTCGTAGTAATAATCATAAAGCCTCACTATGGCATGCAAGGTTTGGTTATGCATCAATAGCATATCTCAAAGCTATTCAAATAAAATTCCCTGATAACAAAGAATTGAGAAACGTGATTTTTGACGAGTCAATAATGGATTGTGAGGTTTGTTTAGCTTCTAAATTTAACAGATTGCCATTCCCCAAAATAAGAAGTCGTGCAACAGCACCATTGCAAGTAAAACACTCTGACGTAATGGGGCCAATATCTCCAACCACATATTCGAAAGGATACAATAGGTTTATATCAATCTTCATTGAGGATAAATCGAGATTTGCTATGGCATACCCGATGAGAGCGAAGAGTGAAACAGGTCAGTGTTTTGAAACGTTTGTCAGGAGTTGTAGTAACTTATTGGGTTACGACGCGAAGGTCTGTTATCTTAGGTCAGATCAAGGGACAGAATTTACCGGAGGACATACAGTTGAGGTGTTGAAAAGATTAGGTGCGGAAATACAACTGGCGAGTCCTGACACTCCGGAACATAATGGCGTCTCAGAATGATATAACCAGACAATCCAGAAAAAGGTCCGTACGTATATATTTGACGCGAAATTACCAGAAAACATGTGGGATTTGGCTCTGTCTGCGGCTGTATACGCGTATAATCGAAAACCTCACAAATCAAATGAAATGAAAACTCCATTAGAAGAGTTTGCACCGAAATATAGTTTTGATATTAATCAGATACAGAGATTTGGCTGTTTAGCGTACATTAAAGTTCAGAGAAAAGTAGGACCTAAATTTAGAGCATTAGGTATGAGAGGTATTCTGGTTGGTTACACTCCAACAAGATACATATTGCTGAAACCAGAAGAAGGTAAATTTTATGAAAGCAGACATGTCAGGTTTAATGAGAAAAAGGTTTATGGTGATAAGTACAAGAGATGTGAGATCAGAGATGTCCCAGAAGTTCAAGAAGTGATAAACAAGGAGGATTGGTTTGTAGGTTTTGATAAGGGTTCGAGCGATGATGATGAGGGCTCCAAATCGGAGGGAGTACCGAAGAGAAAAAGGGGTAGGCCGAGAATGGTAACTCCAAGGTCAGAGATAAAAGAGGTCAATGAACCCACCAGTGGAACAGCAAAGGGATCAAACCTTGCAACATTACCAATCGACGCGAGTCTGACTTCTGAAAAGAAAAGAATAAATGGTCAGTTGCTATAGAGGAGGAATTAAATTCGATGAGTAAAAATAAAGTATGGAAAATTGTAGACAGACCTATCTGTAATCAAAATGGTCAGAAAGCTAATATAATTGACTCGAGATGGATCTTTATACGCAAGTTAGCAGCGACTGGCAAGACGCGTCATAAAGCTAGATTAATCATTCGAGGTTTTAAGGATCGAAATATCTACGAACTAAGAGAAACTTATGCTCCAGTATCCAGAATGAACTTGGTCAGGGCAGTATTTGCTATAATCAATAAATACAATTTATATACATGTCAATTGGACGTTAAAACTGCATTTCTGAATGGTGAGATTGACGAGGAAATTTACATGGAAATCCCTGAAGGGACTCCACATTCTGATCTGGAAAGAAAAACTAAAGTTTGTAAGCTGGAGAAGTCTCTCTATGGACTTCGAATTAGTCCCAAGCGATGGAACAAGAAATTCACTGAAGTAGCCTTTGGTGTAGGACTTGTTAACTCTGATCTAGAGCCTTGCTTATTTACTTGGAGTCATGAGGATAAATTCTTGGTTTTATTATTATATGTAGATGATATTATCATGGCGAGTAATGACAAATTTAAGCTGGATGAGGTTAAATTAGCACTGAGTTCCGAATTTAAAATGACTGTCCTAGGTGAGCCAAAAGAATTTTTAAATATAGTCATTAAACGAGATCGAGAGAACAGAATATTAAAATTGAGTGAGGAAAGATACGTTCAGAAATTACTGATTAAATACGAGTTTGAAAATTCACATCCTCAAAGAACTCCAATGGGCATCTAATCATGAGCGAAAACTGAGATAATCAGACATTTCGGGTGAGATCTATGTTATGACTGATGAGAGAATGAATTGTCCATACAGAGGAGTAATAGGTAGCTTACTATATCTAGCAGGAATGACTAGACCAGACATTTCCTACGCGGTCAATCTGTTGAGCAGACACCAGGTGAGTCTAACCGATGAGGATTGGAAAATGGTAAAGAGAGTACTGAGGTATTTGAGAGGTAATTCTGCCTTAGGTCTGAGATACACTGGTGAGACTGATGTGATTGAAGCATACTCTGATGCTAGCTTTGCTGATTGCAAAGGATCATTGACTAGGTGTGGTTTTGTAATTAAACTGTTTGGTGATTCAATTATTTGGAGAATTCATAAACAGTCGTATGTAGCTTTATCTACTTGTCAAGCAGAATATGTTGCGATGAACGAAGCTAGTCAAGAGATGTTGTCTATTTTTAATTCTCTGAAATTAATATTTCCACCCCAGTTGCCTATGACATTGTGGTGCGATCATAAGGCAGCGACGAGTAGTGCTGAGATTAGTGGGGGAAATAAATTAAGACATATTATCGATGTCAAAGCCCATCACATCAAAGAATGTATGAAACTCAATTTGATCGAAGTAAACTGGATAAGTTCCAGAGATCAATTAGCTGACGTGTTTACCAAACCTCTGGCGTTTGAATTACACAAGCGCCAAGTTGACAAAATAATAAATGTGAATATTTAATTATTGTTTTTCTGTCTGTTTAGGGAACAAAAGTATATAAATTTGATGATAACCTTTTTATACTGGAGAACACAGAAGCAGTCGGGAGGGAGTGTTGGAATATGGCTCCAGCTCCTGGTCCTCATATCTCTCTATTCTCTCTATATATAAATAAAAAAATAAGGCGAAAAATTCAGGGGACACTCAAGTTCAGGGGACGCTTAAATTCAGGGGATGCTCAAATTCAGGGAACGCTGGGTGTCTATACGAGGAGGTGCATGTATTTATAAGAGATGTCTATATGAGGGAGTGGTCATAAAGGGGATATCGATATTTATGGAAGATTACTATATTAGGGGGTGCTCATATGAAAGATGTTTATGGGTACGGTCACACCGCTGCGTTCACACGGACGGGGGGGGAACGAGCGAAGCGAGTGGGGGGGGGGCAAAGCCCCCCCCGGGTTGGCGAGCGGAGCGAGCAGGGGGCGAAGCCCCCTAGTTAATAATAGTTAATTGGTAATTAACAATTCTTGGTGTTGTAAATAGTCGAAAATAATCGTAACAGTTTCATAAGTATAATTAACATGCGTACTACGGCATGAGACAAATGAAAAAAAATTATACGAGCAGAAGAGACGAAGAAGAAAATGAAATTTTTTCTTCGGTATTTTCCACTTGTTACGATTTATTTTAATATATATGTGTATGTATAATACGACGACTACGTGAAAAAATTATAGCTAAACTTATATGAAACAACAGGTAAACTTACACATGTGTTATATTGTATGATAACTTTGATTCAGAATTGATACTAATTGAAGTGAATATATAAATATAAAACGACTTCTTCGATTATATTATCGTAAACGCGGCATTACAATGATATAACGTGTAAAGAGCTCATTATTTAGGCGTATGATATGTATATGAAATTTAATAAATCGAAATAAATTTTATGAATTAAAAATTAAATATGTGTTTTGTCTTTTTTATCGCTCCCTCTCTTTTTTCCAATTTTCTTCTGACGATTCCCGTCGATTGAATGATCAATAATTACTTCTTCATCATCTTGTTGAATTTAGATAGTAATTAAAAAGAATTAATGCCAAGTATCATTATCGGATGTTATATTGATACTTCAAAGAAAGTATTATTTAGAAAACAACAATGGTGTATAATAACGAGTCATAACGAACGAAATTCATATTTATCTTTTTTATTCCCTCGCTTGAATTCCTACTGAGGTGATCAGTCATATGGCTTATTATACGCGACTATCTTGTCATCCGGCCGTAGTAATTATCACAATGACTCAATTAAACATTCAGTAAACTGAGTGATCAGCAGAAAACAATATTAATAATAGTTAATTGGTAATTAACAATTCTTGGTGTTGTAAATAGTCGAAAATAATCGTAACAGTTTCATAAGTATAATTAACATGCGTACTACGGCATGAGACAAATGAAAAAAAATTATACGAGCAGAAGAGACGAAGAAGAAAATGAAATTTTTTCTTCGGTATTTTCCACTTGTTACGATTTATTTTAATATATATGTGTGTGTATAATACGACGACTACGTGAAAAAATTATAGCTAAACTTATATGAAACAACAGGTAAACTTACACATGTGTTATATTGTATGATAACTTTGATTCAGAATTGATACTAATTGAAGTGAATATATAAATATAAAACGACTTCTTCGATTATATTATCGTAAACGCGGCATTACAATGATATAACGTGTAAAGAGCTCATTATTTAGGCGTATGATATGTATATGAAATTTAATAAATCGAAATAAATTTTATGAATTAAAAATTAAATATGTGTTTTGTCTTTTTTATCGCTCCCTCTCTTTTTTCCAATTTTCTTCTGACGATTCCCGTCGATTGAATGATCAATAATTACTTCTTCATCATCTTGTTGAATTTAGATAGTAATTAAAAAGAATTAATGCCAAGTATCATTATCGGATGTTATATTGATACTTCAAAGAAAGTATTATTTAGAAAACAACAATGGTGTATAATAACGAGTCATAACGAACGAAATTCATATTTATCTTTTTTATTCCCTCGCTTGAATTCCTACTGAGGTGATCAGTCATATGGCTTATTATACGCGACTATCTTGTCATCCGGCCGTAGTAATTATCACAATGACTCAATTAAACATTCAGTAAACTGAGTGATCAGCAGAAAACAATATTAATAATAGTTCATTGGTAATTAACAATTCTTGGTGTTGTAAATAGTCGAAAATAATCGTAACAGTTTCGTAAGTATAATTAACATGTGTACTACGGCATGAGACAAATGAAAAAAAATTATACGAGCAGAAGAGACGAAGAAGAAAATGAAATTTTTTTCTTCGGTATTTTCCACTTGTTACGATTTATTTTAATATATATGTGTATGTATAATACGACGACTACGTGAAAAAATTATAGCTAAACTTATATGAAACAACAGGTAAACTTACACATGTGTTGTATTGTATGATAACTTTGATTTAGAATTGATACTAATTGAAGTGAATCTCTTTATTATATATGAATAAAAAAATAAGGCGAAAAATTCAGGGGACGCTTAAATTCAGGGGAC